>NC_142800.1:12050040-12303460 GCF_049724085.1 Artemia sp. Qi Xiang Cuo
AATATCAGCAATACCTAAGGAACGGCTGAGGGTACTAAGCTGAAACTTTCAAGGTGTACTGAAGGGATGTTGAATAGAGATAGGGCAACCAGATTGTCAGGCTAGGATGGTGCACTTTGGTTTGGAACGATCTAGTAGTGTGCATGTATAAGATTTGACAAGTGATTGCATAATGCCACCAAACACGTTATATTTTGTAACTCGATATCCAGGGACAAGATTGCATAATGCGAGCAAACACGCAATATTTTGGGACTAGATATTCAGGGACAAGATGGTATAATGCAACCAGACAGGTTTCTGTGTCAACACCCATTTTCTGGACCACTATTAATTACTATCAACTGTACAAAACTCGTCAAACCACTTTCTGCAGTTACAAAGACAGATTTATATGCCAGACAGGTTTCTGAGGTTAACAGCCAGGCTGAGCATGTAATAGACTCATAGCTAGGTTTACTGATTGCTCACAATATTACAGATATCAAAAAAGTTATATCATTTGCGTAAAAGCTAACTTAATTTGCGAAAAAGGTATTCCATTGGGATAACTCTGCACTGAATTATCTTAATTGGTGATTGAATAAAAAGGGTGAAACAGAGCTAGAAACTTAATGTGATTGAATTGTATTAAATTGCTAAAAGGGTTAAACTGCTTATGAGTTAAGGTAAGCCCGAGGGGGGTGGGAAATCTTACACAATTTAATATAAATTTGGAATAACATCATTGGTATCAAACTATGGAAACGTTTAATGGTGACAAGGTGATCATGGGACTTGACTTAGCTTTACTCATTGCCTGTGTTCTGTATAATACGCAAGTACATAATGATGGATGGGGGCAATGTATAGTATTCTTTAGCAATGGAGTATGCTAAAAAGTCGAAAGTAGTAGTCATCGGTGTCAAGATGACCTTGTGACTTGACCTAGCTTCACTTGTCGGCTGTGTTCTGTATAATACACAAGTACCATTAGAGCAGTGTTGTCAATATAAAATATGCTTTAACATTGTAGTATACTAAAAAGTTGATACTAATAAAGATGTAGATGCCAAGAAAAGAATTTTAATAAAGAAATTCAGAACAACCGTTAGAAATCCTTGGAAGTCAACTAGTGAGATGATTATGGGTTTGAACCATCTAGGACCGCTACCACCAATGACCCTAACCACCAAGGACCTCAATCTTCAGGGGTCCCCTATCCCCAACCTCCAAGCCTTCCCCCGTCCCTCAAACTTTTTGGGGCCATTCCCCCATTTCTTATACTTTTTTTTTGAAGTTTTTTTTTGAACTTTTTTTTTTTTTTAATATAATTTTTTTCAAGTTTTTTTTACTTGTCTTAGAATGACATGAAACTAGGTATTTATATTTTAGATATAGATATTTTAGTCGTGACTTTTACTAATAGAAAAATAATGTTTGTAGTAGTACTTGTTTTTGGACTGAATTTTTTGACTTAGGAAATTATTCAACTTTTTTTTATTTTATTTTCTTACGTATCGTAAAAAGGACATGAAATATGCTTGTGGCCGTACCAATCGTACTCTATGCTTGCTCATAGAAACCACGCGGCTTTCCCAGTGGTACTCTATGGTAGGTTATCGACACTACGCTGCTGTACCATTTGAGAACTAAAGTTACATTAATCAACAATATAGCAGTTTTTAACATGGATCAAACTGTTGAGTTAGAAATATCTTTTTATTGTGAGTGTGCTATTTGTAATGGGCATTATCATGACTTCAGTAATTCATATGGGAGTAATGCAGCAAATTTAGAAATCATGGAAAATGAAATATAAGAGGACAATCTGCAAGAAATGAGAAGAAGAATCTTTGATGAAATGGTCCGAAAAAGGGAAGGCTCATCAGTTTCTGCAGTTGAAGAGAGTGACCAATATCACAAGAAACAATAAAAACAGAGGGCATCCTCTCCATTACAAGGAAAATCAGGAGCACAAGGAAGCTCTAACAAAAGGAGGCTCGAAATGACAGAAAAGAAAGATATAAAGAAGAGACATAGACAAGATGGATATCTCTACAGAGGGCACTATTAAGAGAGAACACGATGAATTATTTTATGGAGCAGATTCAGAATGTCCAAAGTTGTTCAATGATATTAATAAAGTTTAATAACATATTTTATATTACTATTCTATATGTCACTATTTCATTAAAAATATATTATGCATTACCCTGTTATGTGTTCATTATTTTTAGAGTATGCTATCATACCAAACGCTTAGAATGTCTATTAAAAAATTGGAGATTAAGAAAAGGAATTGTCATACACCATATGTTGGATAGACAGGTTAACATTGACAAAATCTAAGTTTCAGAATGAATAAATTCTTTATCAACATCCTTTGCCGGATATGTCGGTTAACATTATCATAACCTAAGTGTCAGAGTGATTAAATTATGTGTCAACATCTATTGTCCGATACACGAGGTAACATTGTCAAAAACCCAAGTATCAACGTGAATAAATTCTTTATCGACTTTTTTTGTCTGATACATCGGATAACATTCACAAAACCTAAGTATCACAGTGAATAAATTCTTTATCATAGTCTTTTATCAGGTATGCTTGATAAAACTAAGAATATCTAAGTATCAGAGTGAATAAATTCTTTGTCAATGTGTTTTGAGAGAAACGTTTGATAACACTGACAAAATTTAAGTATCATACTGAACAAATTCTTTATTAACTTCTTTTGTCGGATACATCAGATAAAATTCACAAAATCTAAGTGTCAGAGTGAATAAATTCTTTATCATAGACCTTCGTCAGATTTGCATTATACAATTGAGAAAATCTAAGTATAAGAGTGAATAAATTCTTTATCAATGTCTTTTGACAGATACGTTTGATAACACTGACATAAATGAAGTATTGGAGTGATCAAATTCTTGACATTCTTTATCAATATCATTTATCGGATACGTCGGATAACATTGACAGAATCTATGTGTTAGAATTAATAAATTCTTTATCAACATCTTTTGTCGGATAGGTTGGGATAAAATAAATAAAATCTAAGTATCAGAGCGAATAGATTCCTTATCAACATCCTCTTCCGTAAATGTCGGTAAACATTAATCAAAAGCTAAGTGTCATAGTTATTATATTCTTTATCAACATCTATTTTAAGATACGTAGAATAGAAATTGAAAATGCTATGTATCAGAGTGAATAATTTCTTCAAATTAACATTTTTGTCAGCTATTTCGGATAAAGTTGACGAACTCTAAAAATTAGAGTGAATAAATTCAGTATTAATATTTCTTGTCAGTAACGTGGTATTGCGTTGACGAAACCTAAGTGTCAGAGTGAATAAATTCTTTATCAATATGTTTTGACAGATACGTTTGATAACACTGACCAAATATAAGTCGCATAGTGAATAAATTCTTTATCAACTTCAATTGTTGGACACATCAGATAACATTCACAAAATCTAAGTATCAGAGTGAATAAATTCTGTGTTATCGTCCCTTGTCAGATATGCTTGATAAAATGATCTATGTATTAGAATGAATAAATTCTTTCTCAACATCTTTTGTCCGATAGATCGAGAAAAAATTGATAAAATCTAAGTATCAGAGCGAATAGATTCTTTATCAACATCCTTTGGCGGATATCCTGGTATAAATTATCAAAACCTAAGTCTCAGAGTGATCAAATTCTGTATCAACATCTATTGTCAGATGCAGGGGATAATATTGAGAAAATCTAAGTATCAGAGTGAATAAATTTTTTCTATCAACATCTTTGTCAGATACATCGGATAAAATTGACAAATCTAAGTATTAGATTGAATAAATTCTTTTTCAACATCTTTTCACGGATACGTCGGATAACATTGTTAAAATCTAAGTAGCAGAGTGAACAAATTATTTATCAACTTTTTGTGTCTTATACATCAGATAACATTAACGTAATCTAAGTATCAGAGTGAATAAATTCCTTATCATTGTCTTTTGTTACATTTCTTGATGAAATTGAGAAAATCTAAGTATCGGAGTGAATAAATTCTTTATCAATGTATTTTGAGAGATTAGTTTGATAGCACTGACCAAATCTAAACATCAGAGTGAATGAATTATTTATCAACTTCTTTGGTCAGATACATCAGATAATATTCACAAAATCTAAGTATCAGAGTGAATAAATTCTTTATCATTTTCATTTTTCAAATATGCTTGATAAAATTGAGAAAATCGAAGTATCAGAGTAAATAATTTCTTTATCACTTCATTTGACAGCTAGGTTGGATAACACTTACAAAATTTAAGTGTCAGAGTGAACAAATTCTTTATTAACATTCTTTATCGATGTCATTTGTCGGATACATCAGATAACGTTGACAAAATCTATATATTAGAATGAATAAACTTTTTACCTACATCCTTTGTCGGATGCGTCGGATAAAATTGATAAAATCTAAGTATCATAGTGAATAAATTCTGTATCAGCATTATTTGCTGGATACGTCGATTAACATTCTCAAAATCTTAGTATCAGAGTGATTAAATTCTATATCAACATCTATTCTCAGGTACATAGGATAACATTGACAAAATCTAAGTATTAGGGAGAATAAATGTTTTCTATCAACATCTCTAACAGTTAAATCGGATAAAATGGACAAAATCGAACTATCAGACTGAATAAATTCTTTATTAACATCTTTTGACGGATACGTCGGATAACATTGTCAAAATCTAAATATCAGAGTGAATAAATTCTTTTATCAACTTCCTTTGTCGGTTATATCAGATAACATTCACAAAATCTAGGTATCAGAGTGAATAAATTCTTATTATATTTTTTTGTCAGATACGCTTGTAAAGACTAAAAAAACGGAAGCATCAGCAGTGAACAAATTCTATATCAATGACCCTTAACGAGTCAGCATCAAAGTGTTGTCAAAATATAAGCTTTAGGGCGAATGTAATTTTTGTTGATATTCTTAGTCAACATCAGTTGTCGGATGCGTCAAACAAAATTGACAAAATCTATGTACTATAATCAATAATTTACTTGTCAGTATCCATTTTCAGTTACGTCAAATAAAATTGATAATTTCGAAGTATCATAGTGAATAAATTCTTTATCAACGTCTTTTGTCAGATACAAGGGATAACATTGACAAAATCTCAGTATCAGATTGAATAAATTTTGTATCAGCATCCTTTGTCGGATACATCGGATAACATTGACAAAATGTAAGTATCAGAGTGAATATTTTTTTATCATCTTTTTTGTCAGGTACATCGGAGAAAATTGATCCAATCTAAGCATCAGATTGAATAAATTCCTTATCAACATCCTTAGTTGGATGCGTCGGTTAAAATAGACATAATCTAAATATCAGAGTGTATTAGAGTGATTAAATTCTTTATCAACATCTTTTGACATCTATAAAATTTACAAAATATAAGTATCAGAATGAATAAATTCTTTATCAACATCTTTTGTCGGATATGTCTGATAAAATTGACAAAATCTAAGTATCAGAGCGAACAAATTCTTTATCAGCATCCTATGCCGGATACATCGATTATCCGAATAAAATTGACAAAATCAGAGTATCAGAGTGAATAAATTCTTTATCAACTTCTTTTGTTGGATACATTGGATATTGAATAAATTTTTTATCGGCATGTTTTGTTAGATATGTCGGGTAACATTGTCAAAATCTAAGTATCAGAGTGAATAAATTCTTCATCAACTTTTTTTCGTTGGACACATCGGATAACATTCACAAAATCTAAGTATCAGAGCAAATAAACTCGTAATGATTGTCATTTGTCAGATACCCTTGATAAAATTGAGAAAATCTAAGTATCAGAGTGGATAAATTCTTTATCAATGTCTTTTGATATATACGTTTAATAACATTGACAAAATCTAAGTATCAGCGTGAATAAATTCTATATTAACATTTTTTATCGACATCATTTGACGGATACGTCAGATAGATTTGGCAAAATCTAAGTATCAGAAGGTAACAAATTCTTTATGAACATCCTATGCTGGATACGACGGATAACATTATCCAAATCTAAGTATCAGAGTGATTAAATTTTATATCAACATCATTTGTCGGATACATAGGATAACATTGAAAAAATTTAAGTGTCAGTGTGAATAAATTCGTTATCAACATTCGTTGCTGGATACGTCGGATAACATGCAACATTCTAAGTGAACCTAAATTAACCTAAGTTTTTGCATGTCTCTCTCAGCATGACTGTTTGTCTGAGCGGTGTGTGCTGCCATCTATAACCAGTCTAACCTAATTTTAACGCAACAATGCATAAAGTCAAAATTCATGAAACTTAGGTTTTATGTATGTTATCTGATGTATCCAATAAAGATATTGATATCGAATTTATTCCATCTGATACTTAGATTTTGACAATTTTATCCGATGTATCTGACAAAAGATGTTGATAAAAAAATATATTGACTCTGACACTTAAATTTTGTCAATATTATCCTATGTATCCGAGAAACGGATGTTGATATAGAATTTAATCACTCTGATACTTACGTTTTGATAATGTTATCCGACGTATCCAGCAAAGGAAGTTGATAAAGAATACTTAGATACTTAGATTTTGATAACATTATCCGTCGTATCCAACATAAGATGTTGATAAGAATTTGTTCACTCTGAGACTTAGATTTTGTCAATTTTATCTGACGTATCCGTATAATGTTGTCGATAAAAAAATGTTAATATAGAATTTGTTCACTCTCATACTTAGATTTTGTCAATGTTATTAAACGTATCTGTCAAAAGACATTCATAAAGAATTTATTCACTCTGATACTTAGAGTTTCTCAATTTTATTCAAGGGTATCTGACAAATGACGATGATAACGAATTTGTTCGTCCTGATACTTAGCTTTGGTGAATGTTATCCGATGTATCCAACAAAGGAAGTTGATAAAGATTTTGCATGGTTGCAAAATCTATTATTACTCTGATAATTAGATTTTGACAATGTTACCCGACATATCTGACAAAAGATGCCGGTAAAAATTTATTCAATATCCGACGTATCCAACAAAAGAAGTTGATAAAGAATTTATTCACTCCTGTACTTAGATTTTGACAATGTTACCCGTACATATCCGACAAAGGATGCCAGTAAAAAAATTATTCAATCTGATACTTAGATTTTGCCAATTTTATTCGGATAATCGATGTATCCGACATAGGACGCTGATAAAGAATTTATTCGCTCTGATACTTAGATTTTGTCAATTTTATCCGAAATATTCAACAAAACATGTTGATAAACAATTTATTCATTCTGGTACTTAGATTTTGTAAATTTTATACGATGTATCTGACAAAGATGTTGATAAGAAATTTATTCACTCTGATACTTAGATTTTCTCAATGTTATCTTATGTATCCGTCAATAGATGTTGATAAAGAATTTAATCACTCTAATACACTCTGGTACTTAGATTATGTCGATGTTAACTGACGTATCCAACAAAGGATGTTGATTAGGAATTTATTGAATCTGATGCTGAGATTTGATCAATTTTCTCCAACGTATCTGACAAAAAAGATCGTGATAAGAAATTGTTCACGCTGATACTCATATTTTGTCAATGTTATCCAACGTATCCGACAAAGGATGTTGATAAGGAATTTATTCAATCTTATACTTAGATCTTGTCAATTTTATCCGATGTACCTGACAAAAGATGTTGATAAAGAATTTATCCACTATGATACTTAGAATTTATCAATTTTATCCGACGTGTCCGACAATGGATGTTGATAAAGAATTTATTCATTCTAATAACATAGATTTTGTCAATTTTACCCAACTATCCGACAAATAATGTTGATAAAGAATGTGAATAAGGAATGCATTCGCCCTGGTACTTAGATTTTGTCAATGTTATCAAACGTATCCGTCAAAGGACATTGATAAAGAATTCGTTCACTCTGATGCTTAGATTTTCTCAATTTTATCAAGTGTATCTGACAAAAGACGATGATAAGAAATTTATTCACTCTGATAGTTGGATTTTTTGTATGTTATATGATGTAACCGACAAAGGAAGTTGATAAAAGAATTTATTCACTCCGATACTTAGATTTTGACAATGTTATCCTACGTATCCGACAAAAGATGCTGATAAAAAATTTATTCAATCTGATAGTTCGATTTTGCCAAATTTAGCCAATGTAACAGTCAGAGATGTTGATAGAAAACATTTATTCTCCCTAATACTTAGATTTTGTCAATGTTATCCTATGTATCCGAGAATAGATGTTGATGTAGAATTTAATCACTCTGATACTAAGATTCTGAGAATATTAATCGACGTATCCAGCAAATGATGCTGACACAGAATTTTTTCAAAATGATACTTAGATTTTCTCAATTTTATCCGACATATCTGACAAAGTATGTTGATAAAGAATTTATTCATTCTAATATATAGATTTTGTCAACGTTATACAACGTATCCGACAAATGATATCGATAAATAATGTTAATAAAGAATTTGTTCACTCTGACAGTTATATTTTGTCAGTGTTATCAGACGTAGCTGTCAAATGATATTGATAAAGAATTTATTTACTTTGATACTTAGATTTGGTGAATATTAGCTAATGTATCCAACCAAAGAAGTTGATAAAGAATTTATTCACTATGATACTTAGATTTGGTCAGTGTTATCAAACGTATCTGTCAATAGACGTTGAAAAAGAATTTATTCAGTGTGATACTTAGATTATGTGAATGTTATCTGATGTATCAGACAAAAAAAGTTGATAAATAATTTGTTCACTCTGATACTTAGATTTTGACAATGTTATCCGACGTATCCGTGAAAAGATGTTGAAAAAGAATTTATTCAATCTAATACCTAGATTTTGTCAATTTTATCCGATGTATCTGACAAAGATGTTGATAGAAAAAATTTATTCACTCTGATACTTAGATTTTCTCAATATTATCCCCTGTATCTGACAATAGATGTTGATACAGAATTTGATCACTCTGAGCCTTAGGTTTTGATCATGTTTACCGAGATATCTGGCAAAGGATGTTCATTTTATCAAGCATATCTGACAAGGGACGATGAAAAAGAATTTATTCACTATGATACTTATATTTAGTCGGTTTTATCAATCATATCTGTCAAAAGACATTAATAAAGAATTTGATCACTCTGATACTTATATTTTCTCAATTTTACCAAGCGTATCTGACAAAAGACGATGATAAAGAATTTATTCACTCTGATACTTTGATTTTGTGAATGTTATCTGATGTATCAGACAAAAAAAAGTTGATAAACAATTTATTCACACTGATGCTTAGATTTTGACAATGTTATCCGACGTATCTGACGAGAGATGTTGATAAAGAATTTATTCATTCTGACAATTAGATTTTGTCTATGTTAACCTATCCATCCAACATATAATGTATGACAATTCGTATCCTTAATCTCTGATTTTTAATAGACATTCTAAACTTTTGATATGCTAGCGTACTCTAAAAATAATGAACACATAATAAGGTAATGCATAATATATTTTAAATGAAATAATGACATATAGAATAGTAATATAAAAATACATTATTAAACTTTATTAATATCATTGAATATTTTTGGACATTCTGAGTCTGCTCCATAAAATAATTCATCGTGTTCTCTCTTGATAGTGCCCTCTGTAGAGATATCCATCATGTCTATGTCTCTTCTTTAGATCTTTCTTTTCTGTCATCACGAACCTCCTTTTGTGAGAGCTTCCTTGTGCACCTGATCTTCCTTGTAATGGAGAGGATGTCCTCTCTATTTTTATTGTGATATTGTTCACTCTCTTCCACTACAGAAACTGATGAGCCTACCCTTTTTCTCACCATTTCATCAAAGATTCTTCTTGTCATTTCTTGCATATTGTCCTCTTCTATTTCATTTTCCATGATTTCTAATTACTATACTTGATTGAGAAATTACTTGAGCAATTAATATCTAATTATTTGCTGCATTACTCTCATATGAATTACTGAAGTCATGATAGTGGCCATTACAAATAGCATACTCACAATAATAATATATTTCTAACTCAACACTTTGATCCATGTTAAAATCTTCTATGTTGTTGATTGATGGAACTTTAGTTCTCAAATGGTACAGCAGCATAGTGTCGATAATCTACCATAGAGTGCCACAGGGAAATCTGCGTCGTGTCTATGAGCAAGCGTAGAGTACGATTGGTACGGCCGCAGGCATATTTCATGTAATTTTAAGATACATAAGAAAAAAAAACAAAGTGGAATAATTTCACAAGTCCAAGAAATTCAGTCCAAAAAAAGTGCTACTATAAACATTATTTTTCTAATAGTGAAAGTCACGACTTAAATGTCTATATCATTCTCATTTTGAATTCGGAAAATATCAAATGTGAATTTTTAATTTTTTAAGTATGTTTCATGTCATTGTAAGACATGTAAAAAAAGTTGAAAAAAATTATCAAATTACAAATATTATCAGTTTTTTTCTAAAAAAAAGTTAAAGAACATAAAAAAAGCATAAGAAATTGGGGGGGGGGGCGAAAAATTGGAGGGAGGGGGCCTTGGAGGCTGAAGTCCTTGGTGGTTAGGGTCAGTGGTGGTTGCGGTCCCTGATGGTTCAAACCCATAATCATCTCATTAGTTGATTTCCAAGGATTTCTAAGGATTGTTCTGAATTCCTTTATTAAATTCTTTTCTTGGCATCTACGTCTTTATTAGTATCAACTTTTTAGTATACTACAATGTTAAAGCATATTTTATATTGACAACACTGCTCAAATGGTACTTGTGTATTATAAAGAACACAGTCGAGAAGTAAAGCTAGGTCAAGTCACAAGGTCATCTTGACACCGATGACTATTAATTTCCACTTATTTGCATACTCCATTGCTAAAGAATACTATACATTGCCCCATCCATCATTATGTACTTGTGTATTATACAGAACACAGGTAAGGAGTAAAGCTAAGTCAAGTCCCATGATCACCTTGTCATCATTAACCGTTTCCATAGATTGATACCAATGATTCTATTCCAAATTTATATTAAATTGCGTAAGTTACAACCCCCTCGGGCTTGCCTTAACTGGTAAGCCGTTTAACCCTTTTAGCACTTTCATACAATCCAACTAAAATAATTCTCGAGCTATGTTTTATCCCTATTATTTAATCACCAATTAAGATCATTCAAAGCGGAGTTATGCCAATGGAATACCTTTTTCGCAAATTTTAGCTTTTACGCAAATGATACAACTTTTTGATATCTGTAATAATGTATGCAATCATTAAACCTAGCTATGAGTCTATTACACGCTCAGCTTGGCCGTGAACCTCAGAAACCTGTTTTGCAAGTAAATCTGTCTTTGTAACTGTAGAACGTGGTCTGACGAGTTTTGTACAGTTGATAGTAATTAATAGTGGTCCAGAAAATGGGTGTTGACACTGAAATCTCTCTGGTTGCATTATACCATCTCGTCCCTGAATATCTAGTCCCAAAATATTGCGTGTTTTCTCTCATTATGCAATCTCGTCCCTGAATATCTAGTTCCAAAATATAACGTGTTTGGTGGCATTATGCAATCACCTGTCAAATTTTATATATGCACGCTTCTCCCGGGGACGTTTTGTTTTAAAGTTTTTCTGTTGATTTCACCAAAAGAAGGTTAAAAAGACGATTAAAGCCTAGTGATGCATTAAAGTTGAACCGATGTTATCTTGGTGCAAGATCTTTTTTGCACCAGCAATAAAAACAACGAATTTCTTCCTCAATTCCTGTCAGAGAGACTTTGTTTAATGCGTTTTTGTTTTATGTTTCGTTTTATTTATGAACAAGGAGCTGCATAGCTCGCTAACAGCCAGTGACCAAAAGGCGCTCCACAAAATCGTAAATATAACCTATTAGATCCACAAAACATTCTTGCGTGGCAGAGGAGCATGTAATTGATGTCGAAGATCTGACTCTACCCGTTGCCACAGTTTTATATTTTTTAAACGAAAAAACAGTCCTTTTTGTTTAATCATTAGAATTTCCATAAATTTTCAGACCTAATTTGACTGAAGGGTGAATTTCTGAAGCTTAGAAGTTGATCATTCGAAATAAAATGAATCACTATAGCCGTTTTGACTTTATGTTGTCACTTTTAGGCCTGAAGGTCGCATCTAACATATTTTCACTTCTTAGGTAGCAACCAAAAACTGTTTGCTAAGCCTTTTCAAAGGTAGGTTCAGCAAAACAATGTAGACCAGGCAAATAAAAGTTTGATTGGACTAAACGTTACCCTGCTTATTCTTTCTTTTGTTTTCAGCTCAGCAAATGGTTTTTATGTGATTATTTTATAACTTTGCAAGCGTCAGATGTGACGTTTAGACATACCAGCAATGATATTGTAATTTTCTGTTCAATATAAGGAAAATTTGTATTTATTCTGTCTTTGTATTTTTATTGTTCATTCCTCTCATTTAATGAATATCATCAACTCTGTTCTCTTTGTAGAGTAATAGTCAAGAAAGTCATTTGTACAACTCTGGAAGTGCTGCTGTTTCTTAAACAAGTCATGTGGATAACACAGTTAATTATGGTAGTGAAAATGAAGCTAGAAATTGCCAGGACAATGGAAAAGAATTTGAAATGCTGAATGGGTAAGAAATTTTACTGGACTTTTGTTTATTTTGGTAATTGTCTTAAATTGAATATGGTGGTTACAAAGTTAGAGATAATATATTGGAAATCATGTATAGGATTTTGATAAAGCATATATGTCAGGGAATTTTTGACTAGGGATATTAAGTTAAAGTTAACAAAACACCAGCTGGTAGTGCTTCCAGGTTCTCAAAACGCTGTATTTACAAAATCTCATGAACAGTTAAGGGAACTAGTGGAAACTTTCAGATGACATCGAGGGAAATGTTGAAATAAATATAAGGGCATAAGTGCATCCAAACTGTCAAAATTGGGTATCTGCAATGTTTTAGGAGTGGCCAAGGGCATTTTATCCAGAATTATCACTTTATTTACATATATATTCCCAAGAAACAAAAGTCAGAGAATGTTGCGGTTCTCTGGATGAGTTGAAATGTTCAGGTACTGTTAAGGGGAATAATGAGCATCACAAAGAGACACTGTGAACGTCCAGGTTTCCAAATTACCTCTAACGGCTAAGGGTATTAATTTTAAACTTTCAGGCAGTGTTTAGAAGGTTGTTAAACTAAATCAAAGGACAGTATGTGTATACAAGGTTTCAAAAGTGCCTAACTCCAAGATTTCGGGAACAGCTAATGGTTTTATGTGCATCCTGGTTGTCAAAAAGATGTATTTCTGATATATGAAGAACAGCTTTTAGCATTAAGTTTAAAGTGTCAGGGAATGCCGAGAAAGATGTTGAGGGGATCGAAAGACACTGTTTGGATCCAGTCCAGGTTGTCACAATACCGTTTCTACAATATTTTATGAACGGCCATGGGGATTAAGTTTAAGCGTTCAGGAAATGTTGAGTTGGATAAGGAACTAAGTCAAACGCAACTTATTTCATTCAGGCTTTCCAAATTTGCTTCTAATGGCTAAGGGTATTATGCTGAAACTTTCAAGAAAAGTTGAGAGGGGTGTTGAATTAGTTCAATAGAAATTATGCGTATCCAGGTTTTAAATGGGCGTATCTGCAATATCTCAGGAATGGAAAATTTCAAAGGAAAATTATGGAAGATGCTGAGCTTCATCAAAAGACAGCACCAGCTGGGCTACTAGCTGGCAGTGCATCCATGCTCTCAAAAAGCTGTATCTCCGATATTTGAAGAACATATAAGGGTATTAATTTGAAAATAAAAAAAACGCATCTGCAATATTTTAGTAACAACTATGAGTATTGAGTTTAAGCGTTCAGGAAATTGTTGACGTGGGTAATGAACTAAATCAAAAGCGCACTCCATACATCCGGGTTTTCAAAATTGCCTCTAGTGACTAAAGAGATTAAGTTTAAACGTTCAGGGAATTTTGAGGGGGATAATGGACCACAGTAAGACGGTGTGAACGTCCAGGTTTTTTAGGGAGTGTTTAGAAGATTATTAAACTAAATCAAAGGACAGTATGCGTATCCTTACCATTCCTGGTAAGGAATGGCTCCCATAAGTTTCCTGACCATTCCTGGCCATTCTTAGCCATTTTAAGCTAGAATTGTTATAGCAATTTGTTTCTGCTCGTCTTTTATTTTAATATGACCCTATACATTGACCTTGAAAACGTTGATCTCAGGAAAAATTTCGTTTCTAATTAATGTGTAGTAAACATCCAGAGTTGTAAGAGCTATTTGACTATTATAAGATAAGATAAGATTTATTGCTGAAAAATGGCTATCACAAGCCCAAAAGGGCCGAATTCACACTTTAGCGTCAAATACAGCGAAGAAAGAACAAGAATCAAACAACAACAGAAAATTATAAAAGGGTCAATGTCAAATACGTAAAAACGTTAAAAGCAAAAACAAAGTACAAAGTAAACTCATAAAATTAGAAGGCCAATGTCAAGTCAGCAAAAATGCCCCAAAAAAACAAAAAAAAAAACTCGCAAAATTAACAAGGGGATAAAGTAGAATTAAAAGAAAAACAGAAGTTAGTTGGTGACTAACGAACATAAATATAAAACCTCCAAATTTGCAAAATGGGCATTAAAATTAATAACTATGAGGTAAAGAGTGGGTGGGGGGGGGGGGGGAGGCAGCGGAGATTCAGTGGTTGAAAATTTCAACTATATAAGGGATAAAAGTTATTATAAATATTTCAGTGCAAACACTTATTGGGGCGGGACGGGGGCTTTTGTTTGACACAGAACGTGGGCGGTGGGGTCGAAGGGTTGAATATTGACCAGGGAAAGGGGAAGTTATTCAAGGGCTATGATGGGTATTGTTAACAAAACGCAAGGTATTTTTTGCTCTCCTTTCCTTAAGGGTGACAAGGTTAGCTCTCCTAAGAAGGGAAATATAAGGTACTTTACCCTCATTGAAGATAATTCTGAGGCACCTTTTTTGTACTGCTTCTATTCTGTCCGACAATTCGATGGAAATGCCAGGATGCCAAACAGGACAGGCGTACTCAAGGGTTGGGCGTACAAATGACAGGAAAATCCTTAAACAGTGCGATTTAGGGCATTTAAGGAGTTTAAGGAGGGAAAATGCGGCATTTGCACGTTTTATGATGTCATTAATATGACAATCCCATTTTAAGTCGCTAGAGATGGTAACGCCCAGTAATTTCATAGTGGCAACGGACATTTCAGGGGGGATTGGACAGGAGAAAGCAGGAGGAGTTTTAAGGAAATTAATAGTAAGAACAGTTGACTTTCATATCATCAGTAAGAACTTCGGCTGATATCGATTCCAAGATGTACATTGGGTTGCTTTTGGAATTTTTGGAACATGTCTCTAAGACAGTTAGATCATCAACGAATTTCCATCTATCCGGGAAATAAACAACAAGGTTGTTTATCATTGTAAGAAATAAAATTGGACCTAAGAGGGTTCCTTGGGGCACACCATTATAAATTGGGAGGGGATCAGAATATACATTCAGGTATTTCGCGCCTTGTGTTCTGTTAGAGAGGAAAGACGCAATTATTCTAATTAAATAAGGGTCAACTTGAAAGTCATTAGATAGCTTTTCTAATAGTAAAATTGTGGTTGAATTAATCAAAAGCTTTTTGCAAGTCAACAGCGATAACATTGAGCCAGGTATTGGGTTTTTCGAGTGTGTTGCATATTGTGTCCATAAGGTGAACAAGATAGTGGGTAGTAGATGTAGAGCGTAGGTTTCCGAATTGTCTTTGTTCAACATTTGGGATTATTTTTACTTTCAACCACTCAGCTAAAAAGGTTTCATATAACTTTGAAAAAACTGGAGTAAGAGTAATGGGACGGACACCATTAAAATCTTGATTATTACCTTTCTTTTTTTACGGGAGTAATAAAACCTAATTTCCAACAATTCGGAAATTTACCAGTAGAGGTAATTTCATTAAAAAGTAAGGACAAAGGCTCTGAGAGATTGTCGGCAAAGGCTTCAATTAGTACAATCGGAATGTAGTGGACATGTACTACACTTTTTAATGTTCTTAATGTTTTCCTCCAAAACCGAGGGTGAAATAACGGGAAAATTGAGAGAGCACAAATCATAATGAGTGTCAAAATAAAGGGGAGGGAGGTTCTGAACTACAGAAGAAAGAAACCTGTTCAGATCACTGGCTGTGACTGAAGAGTCTTCTTGGAAATGGAAGTCTGTATTCTTATATGTTTTCCAAAAAATTTTCTTTATTCTATTATACCAGTGTTTTGGCTTTGTAGAAAATAAATCCTGGACTTTGCATTTGTAATATGAAGAAGCAGATTTACGTATTTCTTTTTTTATATGTTTACGCAGTGAGTTCGCTTCGGATGTTTTACCACTCTTTAGTAGATTCAATTTAATTCTAATTAGTTTTTTCAATTGGCTAGTAATGTATGGTTTGTCATTAGAACATGTTTTTACTTTTTCACAGGGAAGGAATTTATGTATTTTGTTTTAATCAGATTTTGGAATTCGGAGACTTTAAAATTAATGTCATTTTTTCCTTCGAGGGCCAGCCAGTTTTCATTGGTAATCCAAGATCCAAATGTGTAAAGGCCATCATCGGAAATTGGGCGATAAGAGAACTCAGTAACAGAAAAAGAATGATTAAAGCTATTGAGAGGCTTCGTTAATAAACAAAAATGGTAACTTCCTCCTAACGGGGGCAAGGAGACAGGATGGGTATAGAAAGCCTGCATATTGGTGCAAATCAAATCAAGGTTTGAATTTCCTTTTGTTGTTGGTATTTTTACTATTTGTTTTAAGTTTAGGGAACTACAAAGGGGATTTAACTTTAGATCGTTAGCATCACCTTCTAATAAGAGGCCGGTGTTTAGGAATTTACATTGGACACAGCTGGCACGGCTATGTAAGTGCTGGTAAATTCATTGTCTCGGTGTTATATTTTTATTTGTGAAAGAGTTAAAGCGGTAGATCACGATCAAACTAAAGAGGTTTAGTAAAACATTGTATCTTACGCTTAAACAAATGATTTCATCGTAATCTGAAAGGTTGGGAGTATGAATTAATTTAGGAAAAAGATAATTATTTACAAATAATAGTATTCCACCTCCCTTTTTACCTAGGGGGTGATCATGGGAACGAAGTTTTATGAGTTGGGAGTAGTTATTAATTTTCAATAAATCAGGGCTCTTTGCTTGGACCTCAGTTACTGCAATTATATCAGTTTTATGTACTTGACAGAGGGCCTCTAGCTCGATCAATTTGTCGAAATTCAGGCTTTCGGTGTTCGTAACAAGCACCTTTGGGAAAGTAAAACGGTTACTAAAGAGGGCAGTTTTTTGTTTGTTAATTGTAGGCGGCAGTGGAGGGTGGGAGGACCGTGGATCTGGGAGAGGAGAGGCATCTTTTTCGGGATGAAGGCTGGGATTCGTTTGAGAAGCAGGATTAAAAGGCAGGGCTGGACCCGGCAAGGAGAGAAAAGGAGGACAGCGGACAAATTATGGGGATATTATTAAGTAGGGATTTGGGGGGGCATAAGTTAGAACTAAAACACAGGTTTACACTAGAGTCACGTAATTCGATGCTTCCATAACCCGAATGGATGGAAGTAGGGTCTTCTTTGTGGTGATAGAATACGGTGGGGGTCTTAAATTCCCCGGAATAAGCTGGTGGTGGTGCTTCAATGAACACTAGTGTGTTACATGACAGGCTCGGTGACTCTCGTTTTCTTGGCACTGTTGGAGGGGGGAGAATTTGTTTTCGTTGAGCTGAACTGCTTGTAGTATCTCACTGACCTTTGATGGAATGGTGGGAAGGTTTGATGTAAATCGTTTTTTGACCAGTCCAAACTGATGAGAGAAGGAATTGGAGGGGGTGCTGACTGTGGGTCTAAATTTTTTTCCGCACTATTAAAGGGCTTTTTAAAATATTTGAATCCATATTTCAAGTGGATTTGACTGCATTCACCGAAGCAAAGCCCACTTCTAAAACTGTCACAAACCCTGGAATGCAAGAGTTTGCACCCAGGGACACCCAGGGACATTAATTCTTCAAATAATAATTTGTGCTAAATTGATGGTATTTACACGACTCTTCCTTCGTGAAAATCCCTCTCCAGGTATATTTGCATATAACTTTATTAGCATTAACCTGTTACCTGCATAGTTCATAATTAGCTTTGAACTCACACCTGGTTTTACATGCATAATTAGGGTCAATTTCAGAATGAACTTGACCTTGAACAATTGTGCTTGAGAGGGGATTAAAACCAAGACAGTTTAATCCTTTAAATACATAAACTTGTCTTTTTATCTTAGTTGAACCGGAAATCACTAGATTAGTATCTATAATTTTGTCGTTGACCTTGTCTTCTGTTAAATTTTGATTTTTGATTATGTTATCAGGAGCGACATTAGCATCAATAAGTCTTGTTTTAATATTGGTTTTAACAGAAATTGGGGATTTCTCCTTTTCCTGGATTGGAAAAGACTGGGGGTTACCAACTCTAACACTTTTTGAAGTGGTTAGGGTGGACATTTCCATTATAACATTTGCAAGTTCACTCATTGATAATAACCGCTGCATTGGAGGGAGGAGGTTTCTTGTCTTAGGTGCAGTAGGGACATTGTTTAACAAGTTGGACTGGCAGGAAGCACAGGTCTTGAATACTGTAGCCTGGTCAGGGGTTTGGCAACTGAAATCAGTTGTTTTTTAAACGAAATTGGTTTGGCAGGACACATCGGACGTGGTTGAGGGGGGACTGTCCTGGGGCATGGAACTGGTTGGGCAAGGAATTGATTTGAGAGAGGAAAAGGGTGATGACCTCACTCCCTTCAAAATGTTGACTAGGTCACTTCCCGATGGGTGGCGTGGAGGTGTCATAAGGGTAGATTGGGTCTGGGTGGAACAACGCAAAGAGTCATCAAAAGGTACTACCTTGTCATTAGTATCTTTTTTGTAGTACAATCTAGGCAAAGCCAATTTTTTGACCACTTAGAACGTTCTATACCGGAGCAATGTTCATGGAACTAAAACTCACAGCTACTGCACTGAATAGAGTTAATAGTAACTCTTAATCTGCATTCCTGGCATACTCTCTTTGCCATTTTTTGAACCGGAATGGGTTTTGATATATTATCACTGATTAAAGATGAGTTAGCTAGGGTCACTGAATTAATTCATGTTCAAAGCTCTTAATTAATTCTGTCCAAAGTGAGTGAATCCAAAAAGGTGTTTCCACTCTGAAGACTTATCAAGGATTGTATAAAGTATCTAGCAAGAAATTCTTGAATATATCCAGGGGTTGCCAGTTCACGAAAAATCACGGAAGGGGGAACTATTTTTCAAAATTTGGGTTTTGCAACATTAACTTTTTTGGGTTTTTCGATAAAAACACAAAAAGCGGGCATTTTCAATGAAGATATAAAGCAAAAGTATTTTTCAAATTCTAGGATAGATTGTATTTATTTATGAAAAACTGGAGTTTAAACTCCTCAAAAGGAGTTTAAGGAGATTAGCACGTTTTAGCGTTGTATTGCCCCTAATATCATCTTGCTATACGTGAGAAAACTAACTTTTTTCTTGAAAATTTTGAATTGTTCGAAAGTTTGGTATCACTAATCAAACAGTTCGTGGTAACGAACTGTAAGTAAGGAGCGACCCGGCTCAATAGTAACCGAAACTCTAAAAAACGGAATTTTGATACCAATAGATACATAAAAAAATCAGATTCTAATGCCGATTTCAAATATATAAGTTTCATCAAGTTTAGTCCTACCCATCAAAAGTTACACGCCCGAGAAAATTTGTCTGATATTCAAAAAAGGGGTAAACATCCCATGAAAGCTATAAAACCTTAATGTAACTCACATCATCAGATTCAGCGTATCAGAGAACCCTACCGTAGAGGTTTCAAGCTCCTCTGTGCAAAAATGTGGAATTTTGTATTTTTTGCAAGAAGAAAGATCACGGATGCGTGTTTATTTGTTTTTTTTTGTGTTCCCAGGGATGATTGTATCGACCCAGTGGTCCTAGAATATTATGGGAGGGCTCATTGGAACGGAAATTAAAATTTCTAGTGGCCTTTTTAAGTGACCAAAAAAAATGGTGAGCAACTAGGCCCCCTCCCACGCTCATTTTTTTTTACCAAAGTCACCCAATCAAAATTTTGAGATAGCCATTTTGTTCATCATGGTCGAAAATATAATAAGTATGTCTTTTAGGATAACGTAATCCCGTAAAGTCTCGGGGGGAGGGCTTAAAGTTATGAACTTTACCAATATTTACATATAGTATTGGTTATTAGGGAGTATACAGACGTTTTCAGGAGGATTTTCCTGGTATTGGCAGGGGGGGGGTCGGGTGATTTGGGAGGATCTTTCCATGGAGGAAGTTTTCATGGGGGAAGGGACATTGCTATGAAGGGGGTGCCAAATTTCCCAGCACTATTTAGAAACGATCAGAAATTACGAAAAAAGTTTTTCAACTGAATGTAAGGAGCAACATCAAAACTCAAAACGAACAGAAATTATCACGCATATGATTGGGTTCGCCCCCTAGTCAATACCTAGCTCTTTAAGCCAAAGATTTGGAAGTACTATCATAAGAGCTATTTATTCTAATTAACGGCCTTTGTGATTAAGGGGTCATTTTTAAAGAATTGGAATAAAATTCGAACTTTAGCGTAAAGAGCGAGGTATTGACTAGGGTGTGAGCCCTCTAATATACGTATTGAAAATATATGAATGTAGAAGTTCTTTACGCATGTTAATTCCTAAGTTATGTTCGTATATTTATTACTAATAAAAACATTCATAAATAAAATTAAAAAACTTTCCAGCAAGCCATTTAATCAAATAGAAGTAAAATTATTAGGCAAATTTTGTTTTAATTATTCATGTACGGTGAGCCAAAATCAAAACCTGCATTAATTCAAAAACGTTCAAAAAAATTAAAAAACCAAGTTTTTTTTAACTGAAAGTAAGGAGTGACATTAAAACTTAAAACAAACACGAACTATTCCGTATATGAAAGGGGCTGTCCCGTCCTCAATGCCTCGCTCTTTGCGCAAAAGTTTGACTCTTTCTCACAACTCTATTTTTTTAAACAATAAAAAACTTTAGCGTATAGAGCGAGACATTGAGGAAGGGACAGCCCTTTTCATATACAGAATAATTTCTTTTCATTTTAAGTTTTAATGTCGCTCCGTACTTCAGTTAAAAAAAAACTTTTGTTTTTATTTATTCTGTCAAAGGGTACAGTTTCTGCCTTTTCATTTAAAGCTTGTGTTTGAGCAAACAAATTCTTATGTCTATGAGGAAATCACCAATGCAATAAAAAGACAAATTCTAGGTCTGTTTTCCTTTTCTGAATGCTGTTCAGCAGAAAAATATGTGAACAAACTGGATGTGAGAGCCCAAACGAGCAAGTTTTCATAGGTAGCGCTCTAGCCTTCGATAGTTAAGGCCCATGCGTATGCTATGTATATAAATTTTTTTATGTCAAAAAGAGGATGCGCACAAATTAGAGCAAACAAAATTTTTATATATATGAGGGATCGTTATAGCATTGGAAAGATTATTTGAACATAGTAATAAGCTGTTCTTATTCTTTATACAGACTCTGAGTTTCTAAACTCTTTATAGTTGAATGGTTAGTTAATATTCACAAAGGCACTTGTAATATTTTGAATCATTCCTGACCAGTTTTTTTTTTTTTCATAACTTAAAGAAAAAAATTGCTGGGGAAAAATTATTGGAAAAATATGTGGGGTTTTATAAGGACTTGAACCAAAATTAGTCTGCAATTAACGGATTTATAGTCAAAACCAAATTGTTCGTAGCTATAAAGTAGCTATGCAGCATTTTCTTTTGAAGAGAATCAAAGTAGCAGCGTTAGCTGCAACTGAACAAGGAACGAAATTCAGCCCATAGTAACCAGAAATTTAGTACCGTTAAAAAAAGAAAAAAATTCTCAAGTTCGGGAGAATCGCCATTTGAAGCTGATCTGGTAACGATAACTCCTATTCCCAATGATGATAATGATAATGATATATTGATGATAATGATAACTCCTGGTACAAAAACAGGAATGGTAAAAGTTATTTTCGTTAATCTTATTGGTAAAAGTTTATATACGAAAAAAAAAATCCGGGAATCTTTGAAAATAGCCTGAAACCTATTAGTAACGTCGGATCGAAATGAAAACCATACCATTTAAATCACCATAACTGAAAACCCTATTTAAAAAAATTACAGTCCCCAGCGTGAGTAACAATAAGAATCAGTTTTCTAGTATTATTATTATTATTATTATTATTCATTTATTGCCCGTCAAAAAAAGGTACAAAAGGTACAGTAGAAGGAGTAATCATTAAAGAAAACAAAAAAGAAAAAAAGAAGAAAAAGAAGGACACAAACACACATTGAAAATTCAAACACATGACAAAAGAAAACTCTTCATTACATTAATACGAACAGTGACTATATGCATTACATTAATATAAAAAAAACTATTGTGAACAAATTGTTGACCATGGATGATTAAACTTACTTTGAAAACGGGATAGAGATTTATTAATGCTAATATTAGGGTCAGCTAGCTTTTACAAATGAATAATTTTATGGTTTCTTGTCTAAGAGTGCAAATGTAGAAGATATTTAGCAAATCTGAAGAAGATTAATTATAGGTTCTTTTTATCTGTAACTGTAGAAAATCTCCAGACAGGACCAATGTAAAGCAGATGAGGACGGGCTGTGGTGTTGTAAATGGAAGCTAGAATATAACGGTTGAAACGTAGTTTGTTTTTTACGATTACAGCGTAAGAAATGCTAATTTTACGCTCAACGTGAGAAATCAGCAAACGACGTGTGTGGCCTATAGATGTGCCAATTGGGAGGCCCAAGTATGTAAGCAGCGATGTGTCTCCGTTTCATTTTTTTTCTCACCAGATGTTTCCATACAGAACCAGTGCTCTTAAATTGTTGGGACTACCATTAAGACTAACTCCTGTTAATGTTATCTTATTACTCGTGCAATACTTACTAACTGTATTAATAAATCTCATATTCGCACTCTGACAGTTCAAAGGAAGTAGCGGGCCCTTCAACACTAGTAAGAACAACAATACTTTTTCAATTTTTTAGGTTTAATTCTTTTTGCACTGTCTGCTGACTGTATTATGGTGTTATATTGCATTGTATTCAATTCAGATACACTGTTCAGACAATCTTCGAATCTGTAAAAGTAGTTGCTTGGCTCAGAAAAATATTTCTGTTGATTTATTCTTTCAAGGAGAAAATGGATCTATATGACCATTTTCATTTCATCTTTTTAAATTCCAGTCTTCTATAGTCTATCATATTTTGCAACAGCTCCTATTCTGACTTCAAGCATTCTAATAATTATAGCATGGGCACTGCAACGTTTTTGATGACTCCTACTAAGGGCTGAGTGATCATTTGGAAACCATGAATCAGTTGTTTCTTTGACGTAAATAATGTAAAAATTTGGCAAATTTTTACATGGATTTTATATAACACTCTGCTTTGAATAGTTTCCACTTAAAACACTCTCTCTGGTTTCGTTTCGTTTATGATATCCTTTCTGTTTGGGAACGTGGACAAAACTCTGTAAGAGATTTTTTTGGCACATTTGAACTCTTTTGATGCGAATCTCCAGTTCACAATGGAACTCGAAGATTCTAATAAGCTGCCATTCTTGGATGTTTTGATTATAAAAACTACTCCTAGTCTTGAATTTTCTATATATAGAAAGCCGACTCATAATGATCAATATCTACATTTCTCTTCCCATCACCCTCCTTCTGTGAAAAGAGGGGTAATAATCTCTTTAGTCGACAGAGTTTTAAAAATTTGTTCCCGTAATTATATAAAATCTGAATTAAACTATGTCAAGGATATTCTTTTCTGCAATGGTTACCCAATAAAACTTATTGAAAATATCATAGATAGACGATTAAAAAAGATAAGACAACAAAATAGGGAGCTCGTCCCCCTTGATTCAGTTACCCCGGCAATTGAGAAAAAAACTTTACCATACATCCTGCAACTTGGCGATAAACTTAAAAATTAAAAAAAAACATAATCTCTCTGTTTCTTTCAAAACCTAACAAAAAGTTGAACACTTTTTCAACTCAGTAAAGAATAAAACTGATCCTGTACTGGGTAGTGTTGTCTGCAGAATCCCGTGTTAATGTGGGAAATTTTACATCGGTAGGACCCATCAACAACTAGGTGAACGTTTGCATGAGCACAAAATTTCAATAGATAAGTCCCTGAGATTAAAAAATAACAATGACAACTTTGATTCGGCATTGGCTTCGCATATTTTCGTAAATCCGACCCATCTGGTTCTTTTTGACGAGGCAACCTTAATATCTACTGTAAATGGCCTACCACAAACGTTTAAAGAGGTAATTGAATAAAAAGATACATGAACCAAAATTTAGCAATAAATAGAGATACTGGAGATATTTCATAAAGCCCAATTTACGACAGTTTAATTTTGAAGGATTCAATCAATATTTTCACCCGGTATAACTTAAAAGAACCTATTTGCATATCTAATGAAAACCGAAACAGTAGACCAGCCAAAAATTGCAAGGGAAAAGGTTCTTGCTCTATCCTCTTGGTAAATTCTTTTTCATTGATTCCTGCCTGGTTGGTATTTAGTGTGTGTTCTGTCTTTGTCAGGTAAACTTCGAAAGGTTAGATTTTCGTTTTTTTTCCTTTTTCTTTTTTGTTTTGGCACTGAGGACGACTTGGCGGAAGTCCTTGTTGAAATATTTACTTTTTTCATCTTCATAGTGGTTTTCCACTGGCTGACAAAATCCTCGTTTTTTCACCTTTTTTGATTTTATTTTTCATTTTGTTATTTTCTTTCCTCTCTGAGTTTCAGTTGTTTCTTTGCATTCGGCTTTAAGTCGTTCAACTTAAAGCTGTATTTGAAACAGACCGTTTCTTGTCTATGCTCGTGTCCGTAGTCGAACATGTTCTGGTTTTAAGACCTGACAATATTTTGAAAACAGATTACTCTGATTTTCTCACAACTCGAAATCGTTCAATTGTAGCATTGTAAGAGACAAATTGGGCTACATTCTTAAACTCATTCTATGGTGTAGAATCCCGATTTTTTTTGTTCTGAGGTCTTAAAGTTGTACTAATGAAGATACTGTTTACCAGAATGTTAGATTTTTACTGTCCATTTGCTTTGAGATAAAGAAACAACTTTCGGGTTCATTGACAGATCGCATTTGTTTTCCGTTTTTGTCAGACTTTGCTATTTAGGTCGAAGTTCCTTCGCTGAAATAAAATTGCTATAGTCAATTCGTCTGCATTGCATTATAGTCATCCGTTTAGCTTCTACTATTTTTCTCATTGATCCTTTTTTAGGTGTTATTCTACCTGTATTGAAAACATACGAAAACACTCAGCCTCGTCCTCCTGTCTAACTCAGTCTCTTCTGATTGATATTTCAAATGCACTGGAATCAAAGTTTGAAGCTTTCCGTGGGATAATTAAGACGGTAATTTTTTTAAGCTAAGCTTCTATACTTGATATTATATGTAT
Organism: Artemia sp. Qi Xiang Cuo; assembly: GCF_049724085.1. Classification (NCBI taxonomy): domain Eukaryota; kingdom Metazoa; phylum Arthropoda; class Branchiopoda; order Anostraca; family Artemiidae; genus Artemia; species Artemia sp. Qi Xiang Cuo. Next base: position 12,075,754 of record NC_142800.1, read on the forward strand.
CTGTGCTGGAAGTTTTTTGAATGGGATATTTGAGAAAAATTGTATTTTTGACCGTTAGGCAAATCAACCGTGAACCCCATTAGGCAAATCTACAAGGATTTAATCCGGGGTTCGATTTTTTGCCATTTATCTCATGTAGAGGAATTTTTTTCTATGAAAAGTTGTATTTTTTCTCAAACGAAAAATGAGGTCTTTTGAGTAGCCTATTTTGGAAAGTATTTTATATTTTGAATACTATATTGAAAGTGACCGACGATATCAAGTTGATATAAAAAAGGAAAATATCTAGAGTCCTAGGATTCTTCCATCGTTAAAGTCCTGGTAACAAAATAATGCAGAAACAACCCTCATTAACCATGATTAAATTAAATTTGAAGATACCAAAAATCGAAATATCTCGTGTTTTACAGTTGTCTGAGGAATTCCAACAAAGTTTGTATTATTGTGTGGAATATACAGGAAATGTAGACAATGTTGCAACAAGAGCAATAAGAAAACAAAAGTTCAGTTAAATTCGAGGAAATCTTTGTAAGTTTGAAACTGAGTGCTTTAAACTGAAATCAATAAATCTTTGTTTGAAAAACGGTTTAGTTTAGTTTTAATTAATGAAAAAATTATATCATTTAGTGTATTTGTAATTTAATACACGATATGTGTATTTTTTATTGACATAGTCTTTTTCATCGGGAAAGAAAGTAATAATTTAAATATTTTAGTTTTTCAAACAGTTCGTGGTAACAAACTGTAAGTAAGGAGCGTCCCGGCTCAATAGTAACCGAAACTCTGAAAAACATAATTTTGATACCAGTAGTAACATCAAAAGAATCGGATTTATGTGCTAATTTCAAATATATAAGTTTTTTCAAGTTTAATCTAACCCATTAAAAGTTATGTGCCTGAAAAATATGCTTTACTTTTGAAAAAAAAGGAGCAAACCCCTCCTAAAAGTGTGAGAATCTTAATGAAAATCAAACCATCACATTCAGTGCATCAGAAAATCCTACTGTAGAAGTTTTAAGCTCCTATCTTAAAACATGTGGAATTTTGAATTTTTTGCCAGAAAAAAGATCACGGATGTGTGTTTTTTTTTTTTTTTCCAGGGGTGATTGTATCGATCCAGCGGTCCTAGAATATCGTGAGAGAGCTAATTCGAACGGAAATTAAAAGTTCTAGTGCCCTTTTTAAGTGACCAAAAAAATTGAAGGGCAACTAGCCCCCTCCAACGCTCATTTTTTTCCAAAGTCACCCGATCAAAATTTTTAGGTAGCCATCTTGTTCAGCATAGTCGAAAATGTAATAAATATGTCTTTGAGGATGACTTAATCCCCCACAGTTCCCGGGGGAAGGGCTGCAAGTTATGAACTTTGCCCATTGTTTGCATATAGTGTTGGTTATTGGGAATTATTAAATAAAAAAAAAGTTTTTCCAACTGAAAGTAAGGAGCAACATTGAAACTGTAAACAAACAGAAAATATTACGTATATAAAGGGGGTTACATCTCCTAAATAGCTCACTCTTGCGCTAAAGTTTTTTTTAACTTTTAAAAGAGGTTATCATTCTAATTAAACGTCCTTTGTTTCAGGAGTCATTCCTAAATAAATGAAAAAAAAAAAAATCAAACTTAGGTTATTATAAGGTTATTAGTGTTTAAAAAATTAAAACTAATATACAAATTTGGTTTTAAGTATTCATGTACGGTGAGCCAAAACCAAAACCAGCATTAATTCAAAAATGTTCAGGAATTAAATAAAAAAACAAGTTTTTATTAGCTAAAAGTAAGGAGTGACATTAAAATTTAAAACGAACAGAAATTATTCCGTATATGAAAGGGGCTGCTCCTCCTCAACGCCTCGCTCTTTACGCTAAAGTTTTTTTTTATTGTTTTAAAAAATAAAGTTGTGAGACAGAGTCAAACTTTAGCGTAAAGAGCGAGGCGTTGAGGATGGGACATTAATTTCAGTTAAAAAAACTTGTTTTTTTTTATTTAATTTTCTATGAGAATCCATAGTTTGGCTTACTCTTTATATGTATTATGCTATTACTATGTATATGGAGACAATTCTACAACAATTTTAATAACATACGTCCTGTTGAAAATCTGGACACAAATAGTATTGTTTAATTTTGTTTTGTACCTCATCAAGTTTTCCTGAAAAATACAATTTAATACTACTCCCGGAAAATTGTATATATGCTATTTTGACAACCTGAATGCACCTATACTACTATTTTGATTTAGCCCCAACATCCCCCTCTCAACAGTTCCTAAAAGTTCTACATTAATACTTGCCTTAGTAATATTTGTACTAACAGCAGCAGTAGCACTACTGCGAATAGTAATAGTATGTGCTTTGTGTTTTTTTATTAGCTCAACTTACCCCTCACAATGCTCTGACAGTTTGAACCTAATCCACATAGTATGTTTCAATTTAGTTCATGGTTCTTTTCAACATTCACTACAAGTTTCACTGTAATACCTTTAGCTTTAGCAGCACTAGTAGTAATCGTTGAAGTAGTAGTTGTGGTAGTAGCCGTCGTTGTAGTATTAGCAGCATTAGCAGTAGTTGTATTGGCAGCATTAGTAGTTGTAGTAGTATACATGTTTTTGCATTTTGCCCAGTTTAACATCCCCCCTAACAAGTCTTCAAAGTTTGAACTTAATACCCTAGACCACATAGTGCCTTCCGATTTGTTTGACACCCCCCTGAACATGTCCTTTGTCAATTGATGACATTATTCTCTTAAAGTTCCAACTGAATACCGTCAGTTATTCTTGAGTTTTCCCTTTTTGGCAACCAGTATGTCCAAAACTTGTTCTGATTTACTTCAACTTTATCCCCTTCAAAATTCTCTGAGAGTTTCACTTGAATACACTTGGTATTTTTATTCACTGAAGGTCAAACCTTCCCTCTTTTCCAATAATAAATACTATATATAAACAATAAGAAAATTGCATAACCTTCAGTCCTGGCTCTGACAACCGTGTGGGGTTGACATCCCAAACATCTGCAGATACATAGTTATTGCAGAGACATTGCAGAGACTGGGATTTTCAGCTATGCTGAACAAAATAGATATCTCAAAATTTCTATTGGATATATTTGGAGACAAAACGAAAAAAAAAACCAGTAAACAACAGAGAAACGAGGATAATACAAGCCAGTGAAAACTTAGACTATAATGCCAATATTTTGGTCAAGACCTCCGCTTGATAATAAAATAAAAATTACTAATAAAAATCCAAGGATAATGTAAAAAATCAAACCTTAAAACAAACACAAGAACTAAAATATGACGACCCTCTCGATGTAACGGTGAAAGGGAAACTACAATGTAATCTAAGGGTAAACCCTTTTTACAGTACGATATTCTAGGTTTGATGCTATCACTCCTGGAAAAAAAAATAAATAATAACGTATCCCTGATCCTTGTTCTGGGAAGAATACAAAGTTCCACATTAGGAGACGGTATCTTGAAGCCTCAACTGTGATATTCTCTGATACGCTGAATCTGATGGTCCACTTTTCATTTAGATTCTTCGACTTTTGGGGGGTATTCCCTCTTTTTTTTTTAAATTAGACACATTTTTCTCAGTTCGCTGCTTTTGATGGGTAATAGTAAGCTTAGTGAATTCTATATATTTGGAATCATCATTACAATCCACTTCTTTTGATATATCGATGATATCAAAATTTCATTTTTTAGAGTTTCGGTTACTATTGAGCCGAATTGCTTCTTACTTAAAGTTCGTTACCACGAACTGTTTCATAGTAATAGTAGTTATTCTTAATAATAAAATTAGTTGCAACTGAAGTAGTAATTGGAGTAGGAGTAGTTGTAGTAGTAGTGGTAGTTGTGGTAGTCGTGGTAGCACTGGTAGTAGTTGTAGTGGTTGCAGTAGTTGTAGCAGTAGTAGAAGCAGCTGTAATGGTAGTAATGTGCAAATATTGTCTTTTTTGTCTATGCATCATCCCCCTTATCATATCCTGGAAGTTCCAAATTAATAAACTCGATCATCCCTGAATTACGCCCTGTTGACAACCCATATACATATAACGTATTTTGATTTATTCAACACTCGTCTTAACATTCTTAAAAGGTTCACCTGAATGTAGTTTGTCTTTTTGGACACTAAAGGTCAAACATACCCTTGCCCCAAGGGTTTTTGGGGGATTGACATCATGGGGCGTGAAAAATAATTTGAATTCATTTGTGATCTTGTTTGGTTTAAGTAGCTCTTTGATCTTCTTTGAACAACTTTCTTCGTGGAAAAAGTTTTCTTCAAATTAATACCTTCAATAAGATTACCTTTTGATTTGGAAGCAAAATGAAAAGAGGAGAAAAATAGACCCTAAATTCTTCTAAAACAATAAGGAAACGCCAGATACAAGAAAATCAACAAACAGAAAATTATATATCCAAGAGATAAGAAAACAAAACAGCCCGACCTCATTTTTTTTATATAATATATAAATCTAGAGTCAAAATTACAGCAAAGTATGATTTTGAAGTGAAAGAAATTTAGTTTTGTTTAAATCATTTTATTCCGTCTTTTTCAAATTCTAGTGTCACATCCTTCTTGCTGAAACGTACCTCATTTTATACAGCTTAATGAAATCGGTTGCAAATTTTTGAGTTGCTGGCAGCAAATAAATACTATTTTTCGTAGAAGAGAACGTTTTTCATTGGCTGAAAACTATTTCCTTTGAAAGATAGGGTTTTTTATTCGCCAAACTTTTTTTTTAAGTGAATCTTTTTCATTGTATGTTGATGATGAAAAAAGTTGCTATTGATTGAAATGAGCTAGTAATGAGCATGGGGTCAACAGTTCTCAAATAGTATAAAATTAGTTGCTTTATCAAATTTGAATTTTATATCAGCTTTTGTCCTACCCCCATGTCACTAACCTTGTTACTCTCATAGGTTAATAAATCTTAACTTACTTCCTCAGCGAGATATAAACAAAAACCTGTAAGAGTGCGCACTCTTATAGAAGTTTTTGAAGTTATAGAAGTTTTTGAAGTTATAGAAGTTTTTTTTTATAAAAGTTTCTTAATCGTTGATTATCTACCTTGTTTGCATTGAGATTCTTGGTACTCGTCAGTTTATATTAATTCAACTATGAATATGCGCATCTTTTTCTGGCCTAACTAGTCAATTTCTTTCCTTTTGGAAATTTACGAATGTTCAAGATCTTACAACGACCTTATCTTGCAGTTCCAAACACGCAGAAGAAATTTCCTCACTTGAGGAGAAAAATATTGCCACAGTGCATGCGTTAGAACAAAGTCGAGTAGAGACAAGTCAACTGAAGTCTTCATTGCAAAGTGCTTTACTGAAAAATGAAAGTGCTTTGGTTCAATTGGCAAAAGTTGAGGGTCAACTTGGAGAAGCCTTAGACCGGGAGAATTCTTTGAAAACAGATTTGCAAAAACTACAAAACCAACTATCTGGGGTGATGGAAGAAAAAGATAAAAGTAAGTAGGATTGTTTATAAATCACTGAAACTAATTTTGGAACTCCACATCAGCGTCAGGATTTAATATTGCACTGAGATTTAATAGAATTTTCATGAGCTTTGATGTATTTGGAGACAGTCACACTAAAGCCATTAATACAGTTCAAAAATATATTGACCAAAAGGGAAAGAAATGAGGGGGAGAGAGAAAATTAGCAGAGAGTAAAAAAATCTACATGTGTAGTAATTGAAGGAATGTTGAAACGAAAATTAAAAGTTGTAAAAAGTACTAGATCGGGAAAGTAGAAAGCACAAACTGACCAAGTGACGATGAGACACAAAGCAATAGTTCTTAAAAAAAAAATTGATCAGACTGGCTGGAATGGGACGCATAGGGGTTGGATTTATAGCTTCTGAGGATGAAATTTGATTGACTTGAAACGGCGAACGAGGTTGAAACATCATATACGATCTTTAATAGGGTTTGAGTCCTTCTGAGTTGATCCAGCGAGTTGTTAAATATATTTTTTGCAAAAACAGTTGATACTTCTAACAAAATATTGGAAAAACTTGGTTCAAGCTCATCTATATTGCGGCCTAAACACTGTAAGGGGAAGCTGACCTTGACATGTGCGAACATATAGTGTCTCAAAGTGTAGATATTGAGCGGACCGCTTGATTTTAATCTCCCTTCATTTTGTTGGGTGGTATAGAGGCAATAAATTTCAAATCTTGATAGCAATGATAGGTTTAGCATTACACTAAACAATATAGAAAATACTAAATACGACATTTTGACAGGGTTTGCCTCATTTATAAATAAGGAGCCATTAATTATTATTCCTCTAAGAAAAGAAAGCGGTTTCTCAATTTCAGACATGTCGAATGTCAAAATAACAAGTGATGAAAGAACTGGTCAGATATTCAAAATGTTACACGTGGCACACTTCAGTGCCGGCATAATGGTATATTCTAACACAAATATACAGAATTTAGAAAGTTGCAACCACCTTCCGGGATGGTAGACTAAAGAATAAGAATTTCATAGGAACTTTCCAGGACTAGGTAAATATGAAACTGGAGAATTTAAAATCTGACAACGTAGAAGATGGGTGGAATAATTTTAGGAAAACGCAGCTTAAATATTATCAATATTAGCGGAAACGCTTTAATTCTGGTAAAAAAGAGGAAGAGTTTTTGCAAGTTGCGTTTAGTGACAGATTATATTGGGAAATGTTTGAATTAAGAAGATGTTAAATGGAGGCTGCTGAAAAAATTGCGAATGGTCTGGAGTATACATGCAAATGGCATAATTGTAAAACATTGTGTTGGAATGTTAAGAAATTGATAGGAAGTAGTCAGTTTGAATCGTTCCGGTGCAACAGAACCCTCGTGCAGCTCTAACCCCATTTAACTGAGATCTGTTTAAATCAAACCCCATTCAACTCAACCCCCGTTTAATTAAATCCTTGTTTAACACAACACCCGTTTAACCCAACCCTCATCATCCTCACACCCGGTGCAACTAAACCCCATTCCACTAAACGCTGTACAAAGCATCCCCCGTTTAATTTAACTTCCATTTAATTTTAACCCCCTATCAATCTCCGTTTAAATATGCCTCTATTCAACTCGAGCCCTATGCAATTCAACCCTCATGCAAAACTGCCCTTCTCCCATTCAACTCAGTTGTCATGCAGTTCAACCCCCTTTTAACGCCACCCTACTTGACTCAGGCCCCATTCAAATGAACTCCGTCCTGCTAAATCTTCTTAAATCAACAAAAGATCTAGAAAATGTAAATCCATCTGTTTTTTCTTAAACAATAAAAGTTGACTCAAATGATATGGTCTTTATTCATTAGTTAACTATTATGAAAGTATTTTTCCCCTCCTCTAAAAACGAAAAAAGTATCCTTCCGTCTTTTATATTACTTAGTTACGTTGCTTTCGGCGGGAACCAGACGAAGAACTGTCAAGCCTGGCACCAATGGACTTAGGAATTACGTCCGACGACCAGTTCAATCTGTCGGTTGCAGCTTCCCTAGTGATCTTCAGCCAGTCTCTTTCCCATCTCCTACCATGCCTACGGAAGCCTCCTCGTGGCGCAAGGTCCTCCTTGAAGTTGTCCAAATATTTTTCACCTGTCCTCCCCGATGTCTTCTCCAGGATGGTAGGCCTACTGGCTCGCAGATAAGGATGTCTCGACATATCGTGCCTTTGAGTCGGCGCAAGGTGTGGCCGAGAAATTTGAGGCGATGTCTTTTGATGGTAGAGACTAGCTCTTCAGTCTGGCCACAGATGCTTCTTACTTCTCTATTCGAAATTCTAGACCATCTGCTAATTCGGAGTATATAGCGAAGGCAGCAGTGATCGAACGCGTCCAAAGATTTAGCTTCTACAGCCTATAGCCGTCGATGTCTTGCAGGCGTACAGTAGCACAATTTGCACGGATGCTATGTAGACTATTTACCTTCAGACAGGTAAATACTCCCCAAGTCCTTAATATCTGGGCAGTAATATCTCTACCATCTCCACCATCTGATGTTAAAATGGTCCCAAGGTACTTGAATTCGTTCACGTTTTCAATTGGTTTGTCTCTTTCCCATCTCTTACCATGCCTACAGAAGCCTCCTCATGGCTCAAAGTCCTCCTTGAAGTTGTCCAAATATTTTCAGGGCTTTAAATCGGTTGCTTTGCTTCAACTCAAATTCAGCTTTAGCTTCTGGGCAACTTAATTTAGACGCGTCAAAGTGGTTTGCTCTTTTCTGTCGTCTTTGTTTGCTTACGTGAGGACGGACTCTAGACATAAGTAGATAGTTTTCAGACCCGTTTAAAGATCCTGCATCAGATCATCTTTATACTCTGGTATCTAAGCAGGAGCTTCTCCATTGCCTGCTCTTTCATATTCAAAATTAGGAAAACTTTTCATGTCCAGATCCCAAACGCACTTTAAATTCATGTGTTGCAGCAGTGAGGTTGGATGCGGGTTAAGTCGAATAGGGCTGGGTTAAGTGAGGGTCGAGTTGCAGCAGGGATGAATCGCGCAAGGTTTAAGTTAAATGGGACCTGAGGTAAACGTGGATTCAGCTAAATGGGAATTGAGCTAAGTGAGGGTTTATTCTCAAAGAAGTTGAGTTGAATGAGGGTCGAGTTCAATGGGGGTTGAGCTTCACGACATTTGAGTTGGAGGGGGGTTAGGTTGCACGGGAGTTCAGTCGAATTTGGGTTCAGTTAAATGGGTTGGGTTAAACGTAGTTCAGTTACACGTACACCGCCCGATCTTTTTTCAACTTAAAGATAGACATGGGGCCTCAAATAGTAATAAGTAAAGATTTGTAGGGAGATGGACAGAACATATTGAGAATGTGATAAGCCGTAATAAAGCTACGGGAAACAATCAGAAAATGAATTTTTTGAGAATTTTGGGAGTGGAGGAAGATTCTTTTTGCAAAGAGGAGTTAGAGACAGTACTAAAAGGATTAGGAAATAATAAGGCCTCATGTCCAGAACTAATGATAAATGGGTCTTTGAAATATTGTGGCTTACGGACTTGGAGGAAAATTACTGAAGATATTGAAGTGATGTCTTGTCCCCGTTTATATCGATTATTTTGATGGACTTTGTTCTAAAGAACGCGGCAAACGGTATGGAAGAGCAAGGAATCAAATGAGAAGGTTAAACTCTCCTAGGCTTAGATTATGGAGACGAATTGAATCTCCTAGATCATAATGTTATGAAAATATATAAATGAGGTTTTAAAGATTCAGGATGCAGGAATCAGTTTGAAAATTTATTTTAAGAAGTCATCTATATGTTTGGAATACAGAAGGAGTGTGCGTCATTCTGTTGACATCAAGTGGCTGCAGTGAATTGTTAGTAGTAGTAGTATATTAGGATTAATTGAAGGTCAAGTGGGGACACTGGGTAATAACAAGATTGATCAAGTGGATAGCTTCAGTTACCTGAGGTGTCCTGAGGTCTACTGTAAAGGTAGTGGATACAGTGAAGATGTAAAAATAAGAATATCCAAGGTCCCAGCGTGATAATTTAGAGTAATATAGGTTTGTAAGAATATGAAGATAAGTCTTTGGTTAATCAAGTACGGTTCTGGAACGCGGGTACTTTGAAAGACAGATAAATATTTGGTAAATGTTTTCCAGAGGAATCTTTTTCGGATTGGTTTTAAGTCATACAACAAAAGCAAAAAGAACAATTGGGAAATCTTTTTGTAAGGCAGTGAAGATAATTTGAATGAATATTTCGGCCCTATTTTCAAGAGCCGTCCTCAGCAAGGCAAAAATGAAAATATAAAAAAAGACTCACAACAAAATGCGACCAATCAAACCGAAAATAAAAAAAAAATTCAAAGCAGTCCCTGCATCCTTACTTCAGCGAAGTTCAGCCAGGACTGATAAAAGTGAGGTAAAACAAGGCGATTCAATGAGATGAAAGAAATATAATTTAAAAACAAGTTCTTATTGCTAATCCAGCCTTTTTGGCAGCTAACCTCAAAGGCCTTTTTTGTGACAGGTTCTGTGTTAATGTCTATTGTTTTTTTTTTGAATATTTTGTAAGATCATTTTTAATTAAATTTGTGTATAGAGCATTTAGTGTATGTTCCCCCTAGTCCCTATTTTAGGAAATATTATTATTAATCTTAAGTCTGATTTCAATTACTTCTCGGACTACCTGGTTTATGCCTAGGTCATTGTCATTGCTAATAAAGGCAGATTCATCAAAAAGTGTGCTGTGGCTAGGATATTACAATTTAGAGCTTTGACAATATTATTTTTATGCTGTTGTATGCGTTTCTCTAAATTCTGGTGTGTTCTACCTACATAGTATTTGCTACGATTGCATGGTATTTGATAGACCCCTCTTTGGTGAGTAACTGGGATTTTATCTTTACCAGAAATTAGGAAATTTATGATTTTGAAACTATTAGTAAATACTACATGCAGATTATTTTGTTTGCAAACTTTTTTAAGATTTGTGGTGATTTTTGGTATGTAAGGGAGGTAAATTATGTTTGAAGGCTTGTCGTAAATATCACATGGTAAACTATTATTAATTTTACGGGAGTGTCTTTTCAGTCTGCAGTTAATTGCAATATTAATAAATAAAATAGGATACCCATTTCCAAAAAATATGTCCCTGATAAAGTTTAGTTCTGCTGTGACGTGGGAATAAAAACAAATGCTTAGATCGACGAGATAGATTATGACAGCCCAATTAACTTGTGGGGGGTGGTTTGATTTAAAATGCAAATATCTATTATTTTGTGTTGGTTTTCAATAAATAGTAAAATTGAGTTTATCTAGGCTACGAATAGTTAACACATCTAGGAATGGGATTTTATTTGCGATTTCGATTTCTAAAGTAAACTACAAATTTCTATCATATGTAACAAGTACTCAATGTATTTCCAATTCTGTAATTCTTTCTACTAGCAAATTAATGGTTTAGCGATGGGTGCGCCGCTCTCCCGGTTACTGGCGAATAATTACGTGGAAAATATTGAAAATTTGGCATTAGTTTCGTATTTTTTGAAACATATCTTTTGGGGACGTTACATGGATGACGTAATTTTACTCTGGAATTTTGGGGAAAATGAACTTAGGGTTTTTTTAGATCACCTTAATACATCTGATAGAAATTTACATTCATGCAATTCTATCATAGGAAGATGTTCATGTGCTAATGATTGTAAAATACGATTTTACTCAGTTTTTTTTTCTTTTTTTTACCCTAGGTCTTGAATACCAACAGACCAGGGATTAAAAGTAGGAAAAATTTAACGGTAAATCTTTTATTCAAGTCTGGCTCATCTTCGATGTTTTTAGGCCCTCTTCTCACACATAATTTTTTTTTTCCTGCTGTAAAATTTTACAGCAGGGTATAGCCTACCTTTTTTTCTTTTTTTTTGCTCAATAAAATTGAAGATGTCTCACTTTGCATTTTTTTTCTAATCTGAATAACTAAATTTCTTCTAAAATTGGATTTTTACGTGTTTGTTGTTTTTGGGGAAAAAATTTATTTTTGAAAGGTCAGTTCAGTTTAAACTAGGTTTCAGCTATTACTAAAATCATGATAAAGGGAATATAGAGAGAGTGACAAAATAACAGAGAAAAAGAGAGGGAAAGAATGAGTACGTGAGAAAGAGAAAGAGCCGGCAGGGACGAAAAAAAATGATACAAATTGCAAGGAAAGCCCACAGAAACATATAAGCTATCGTAAATCCAAATATGTGCTGAAATAGAGGACTACTTTCGGTCTGTACGTACACAAGTTTAAAATAGTAGTTCTGATTCAAAATCTTCAAATTCATTCAAATGAGACGTGACTCTTTAACCAACTATTGACTCGATATTGGGAAAGAAAAACAAATTTTTGATTCTGTTTACCTCCTGCGAACAGAAAATACCGAACTTGATAAATAAAATTTCTTTTTGATGCTTCAATACTCATCGCTATTGACCTTCATCTATTTCTCTCAAAACATATATAGCTAAAACATATGTTTTTTTTGGATAAGCAGTTCAGTTTATAATTGTGTTGTGCGACAATCTGTAAACATGAAGGTAAGCGCAGCACTTGATTTTATATTACGTTAAAAACAGTCAACCCCTCTCTTTACGTTAATGTTTTGTAGTGTTTTAAAAATGCTTCTTATTATATTATATCTTATTATGTCATTATATTATGCTTCTATTATAACTCAACGCCTCTTGTGCTTGAGAAGTCTTTCTTAAAACATCCGGGCAAGAAGTTCAACTTTAGCGTTAAAAGCGAAGAGTTAAAGGGGGCAGCCATTGGAGAGATTTATCTCTGGTCCTTCCTCAAGATAAATCTTGAAGTCTATTTGGTCTTCCAGTATCCTTTTAATGTTTCGACTCGATCACAAAGCCGTTCCTGAGATAATGCAGATAAGTTATTTTGATCACATGCTTACTTTTGATATACATCTCTGCTTCCCCAGCTATAGATCCTAGTCCAATAAGTACTAATGGTGCCGAAAAATTGAAATACAAAAAGACAAATATTCATACCCTTGCTTTCTGCACTCAAGTCGAAACTTGAAGTAACTTGTAACTTTATCTCCAAAGGCGTTTCGAGGGCATTGTAGATATACCGTTTTGGTCATCTGACAACACGTTAGTGTCTTTTGATTTGTATCGGTATGTAAGTGTGAATAGATTAAACGTCTCATAGGAGCTTAGAGTGAAAAAAACGGTAAGTGGATCGGAAAAAACAAAATTTTTTAGCCATTTTGCTCCCTGCCTCCAAATCAAAATTAGAGGTCGGCTTGCCCCCTACATTCTCTGAAAGTTTCAGTTTCATCCCTCTAGCCGTTCCAGACATTCTGGAGATATGTTACTTTGATAACTTGGTACTGCATAGTGTCTTGTGATTTACCTCGCTACTTAAATGTGAATTAAATAAAGAAGTTTTTAAACTGAAAGTAAGAAGCAACATTAAAATTCAAAACGAACAGAAATTATTCCGTATATAAAGGGGCTACCCCCTCCTCAATACCTTGCTCTTCACGCTGAAGTTTTTAGCCCTTTTAAAAAAGCTTCCTATTCTGATTAAACGACCCTTGTGTTTCAGGAGTCGTTCTTAAGAAAAATTGGGACAAACAGTCAGACTTACGCGCGAAGAGCAAGGTATTGCGGAGGGGGGCTATCCCCTTATATACAGAATAATTTCTGTTCGTTTTGAGTTTTAATGTTGCTCCTTACTTTCAGTTGAAAAACTTTTTTGTTTTTTTTATTGAATTTCTGATCGTTTTTCAAATAATGACGGTGAATCTGGCTCACCCTCCATGAAAAATTCCCTCCCTTCACGGGAAACTCCTCTGTAGAAAGTTCCTCCCATGTAAAATACACCCCCTCTTAAAATTCTTTCCGGGCAATTCCATCCTCGCTGAAATTTCCAACCCTTCGCCGTAAAATTTCTTGCAGAAGATTCAACGTGGAAAAATTCACCTTAGCATACTTCATATGAAAAAGACTAAGTTTTTATCGTTTTCTGATCGCTTCAGAAATCCCTCTTCCGTGGAAATTATTTCCTGGAAATCCAAACCCACTGAAAATTTCCCCCGGACAGTTCTCCCAGAACATCTCCAAATGCAGAACTGAGTAGGTAAAGTTAAAGTTAGACAAATAAAAAGAGTTTCATATAGGAATTCTGTAAAAATCCTCCAGCGTAAAATTTTCCCTTGAAAGTTCACCCCCGGAAATTTCTTTACACACTGAAAATCCTCCCCATTGAAACCCATCCCAAGCACGAAATTCCCCCTCCCCGAAAAATGTCTGTATGCTTCCCAATAACAAATACTATACGTAAACAATAAGCAAGTTTTATAACTTAGGGACCTATCTTCAGGGGCTGGGGGGAGTTATGTTATCTCCAAAGGCATAGTTTTGGGACTTTCCAACTACACTTGACAAAATGGCTATCCAAAAATTTTGATGGGACGATTTTTTGGGGAAAATGGATCCAGTTGCCCTCCAATCTTTTTGAGCATTTAAATAGGGCACTAAAACGTTTAATTTCCGTTCAAATGAGGCCTCTCCCGATGTCCTAGGACTATTGGTTTGATAAAATCACCCCTGAAAAAAAAACAACAAATAAACATGCATCCGTGATCTTTCTTCTGACAAAAAATACGAAGTTCACAAATTTGGCAGATAGGAGTTTGAAACCTCTACCGTAGGATTATCTGATAAGCTTAATCTGATGGTGTGATTTTCATCAGGATTCTTTGACTTTTAGGGGATATTTCCCCCTTTTTCGAAATCATGCAAATTTTCTCAGGTTTATAGCCTTTTATAGGTAATATATATATATATATATATATATATATATATATATATATATATATATATATATATATATATATATATATATATATATATATATATATATATATATATATATATATATATATATATATATATATATATGTATATATATATATATATATATATATATATATATATATATATATATATATATATATATATATATATATATATATATATATATATATATATATATATATATATATATATATATATATATTTGGAATCAGCATCATACTCCGATTCTTTTGATACATTTATTGATATCAAAATTCTGGTTTTTAGAGTTTCGGTTACTATTGAGCCGTGTCGCTCCTTGCTTTAAGTTCGTTACCATCAACTGTTTGATAGACTGTAATTATCATAGGGGAATATAGCGCAAAAACGCTAAGGATGATCAGAGACCTGTCATTTTCTGCCACTCCCCCCAACAAAATTTTTTAATTCCTTCTACCCCTCCCTTTTCCTACACTACCTGAAACTTTCAACTCCATCTCTTGAGCTGTTCCCGAGGCATTGCAGATATAGTATTTTGATAAACCGGATGCATATAATATCTTTTGGTTTTGTTCAACGCTCTCTCCCCAATTGTATCTCAGCGTCCACTTGCTCTCCCTTCACCCCCTTCACCATGACACCCTTGAAAGTTTGAACTTATTACCCCAAGCCGTTCCCGATATATTGTAAAAAAAAAAAACATTTTGATAACCTGGCAACCACAGTGTCTTATGATTTACTGCGTAAATTAATCCCAAAAAGTTTATAAGTCTGACAGGACTCGAACATCCTTCCACATTCTCCCAACATAAGAATTGAAGTCTTCTTACCCTACCCTCTGCCTTCTTCTCCCCAACTGTATCTGAAAGTTTCGACTTCATCCCCCAAGTCGTTGCCAAGGTATTGTACATAGGTTTTTTCAATTACCTGGATGCACATAGCATCTTTTGATTTACTCAAGTTCGTGTTTCTTTGGGAAATATCTTTCGGAAACTCTTGTGATCATGGCCTAGCGAACTATTTCTAATATATCCAAGCTGATCAGACAACCAGGATAAAACATTGCCAATCTTTCTCCTAAAACTCATCTGTGAATAATGGGTGGTCTACATAAGATATTGCCCCTAGGGCTGTGGGGGTGATTTCAAACCCAGAAGCATACCTATTAGATATTCCGACGTTTCTAAGTAAAATGACCATCTCAAAATTTAAATCCAGTGTCGGGATTACGGAGGGTCAGGTAGCAGAAATGTGTTCGGAAGGGAGGCTAGTTGCCCTCCAACGGCCCTCAAAAGGGGCAATGGAACTTTTATTTTGCCATTTGCATGGTCGACAAGTAAAAAGAAATATTACATTGCAGACAGATTATCGCGAGGCCAATAAGCGAATTAAAAATATGAACGTTGGTTATTGTGAAAAAGACTTAAATAATGTAAAATTTAGGATTTAGCTTCCAAAGGTAAAATAAACCAACCAGAGAAAGTTATATTCCTCGAAAAAACTATAACTAGCATCAAACTACTATAAACATTTTTCTGAATGACACATATTCACATAAATCATAAACGCATCCGTTGGCTATATTTTATTCAAATGTCAAAGTTTCTAATTTTGATGGGTTGATTGTGCAACGTATGTGAAATCAGCAAAGTAACAACCAAGATATATTTTATTGGAATGTCAAATTTTATAATCTTGGTGAGTAATATTTGTAAAATCAGGCAATTAAAAGAATTATAGGCAGCGCAATAGCGCTGCCTAACTAAGAAGCGAATTGGCATAATTTGTTATTGTTAATTTTTTGTTTTACCATGGCAACTTATATGAAAGGACTTGTCGTAGAAACCTTGGAAGGAACTCTTCCGATTGGAAATTGGAAGTTCTAGTGCCCTTTTTAAGAGTCAAAAGGGATGACCCACTGTTTAAATATAGTATTTTTTATCGAGGAAGGGGGGTGTATTTGAGCTTTGGTGTTATAAAAAATCAAGGATATTCAGGTGAAGCTTACAGAGAATGTTGAGGGGGGTGCTGACCTAGATAAAAACACGTCATGTGAATACAGGTCAGAAGGGCGTAACCCAGGAATGACTGAGAGTAATAAGTTGGAACTTTCAGGGAATTGTGAAGGTTTGATCAATTGACCAAAAAAGAAAGATCTATATGCTACTACTGCTAGTACTTCTGCTATCACTGCTACTATTGCTGCTATAACTGATATTTCTGTAACGATTACTATTAGGACTGTGGAAAGTGAGGTAAAAGTTTGAAGAAATGCTAATGGGAAAGTTGAACTAAATCAAAACTTACTACGTGCATGCAGATTGTTAAATGGGCGTATCAACAATATCTTAAGGGGGTCCTAGACAGTCAATCAGTTTGATCAAAAGTTTCCGTCAATCGATTAACTCAAGCATGATTGACTGTCTAGGAATCTGTTTGATGCTTGAGTCAAGCGTTGACGGTGATTGATAGAAAGTTTGGATGACTCAATCATTTTGATCAAAAGCAGTTTGTTAGATTAACTTTGGTCAAGATTGAAGGGTTGATTGGAGGGTCGATTTAAGATTGAGTAAATCACACGTCAATTGATTGATTGAAACTTTTGATCAAAATGATTGACCATCTAGGGCCTCCTTTAGGAACGGCTTTGTATATCAAGCTGAAACATCAGGGCATCATGAGAAGGATGTTTAACTGGCCAAAAGGCAGTATGTGCATGCTACTATTGCTACTAATACTACTGCTACTGCTGTTACTACTACTGCTAATACAATAATACGACTAAAACTACAACTACTCCTTCTCTACTACTGCTACTACTATGGTACCAGTACTGCTAAGGCTAAAGGTATGAAAGTGACAATTTAAGAGAATACTGAGGAGAAAGTTGAACTAAATCAAAAACACACTACGTGCATGAAGGTTGTCAAAAGGGCGTATCTGAGGAATGACTTTGGGTATTCAGTTAAAATATTCTGGTGACGCTTAGGGGGGTGGGGGGTGGGAGGTGGGTGGAGATCGATTGACAAAAAGCAACAAATATACGTTACTACTAACACTGCTACCACTACTACTACTTCAAATACTAATTCTATTGCAGCTACTTCTAAGGCTAAGGGTATTAAGGTGAAAAGTTCAGGAAATCTTGAGGGGGAAGTTGAATTAAATTAAAACAAAGCGTGGGCATACAGGTTATCAAAAGGGGATGTTGAGAATCTCAAACTGTGGTAAAGTGGCTTTAGGTTGTAGGGTGCAGTTGTAGTTGATACCTTTATTACTACATTTATAGGAGAGATACTAGTGGTCCTAAGATAAATAAACTTTGCCTTAGGCTGTGACCTGACTAATGGGCGTACCAGCTGAGATTATTCGAGGGACTAACATAACATTGTAGAGAGATTGTCTGTAACACAATACTTTTATTCAGCTAACACAACGGTAAAGGGTTTGACAGTATATATGCCGCTGTAACTGGTTGTCCCAGGGAATCAACAATTATACGAATACTTATAGTAAGATATAGTATAATAATACACTTGAACACTTACAATATTGCCATATAATCCAAGGTATTTCTAAGATTTAACGGACCAGAGGTCAGGCCAACAAATAATTAGTATCTGGCTCCCTGTTCCCATAAAATGTATCTTTTATACATTGCATCAACCACATCTTATCAGCCCCATTGACGTACATAGCAAGGAAGTGGTGATTTCTCAATTTCCTATTCAGTGTGCACTTATCAGGATGTGCTCTTTATCTTAATAAAAAGTGGTATTTCGAAACTTTGTATGTGCATCTTAATGTTTTTACTAAAATCCAATGTTGGCTTAATTAGACAACGTCACCACAAAATCGTCGACTTATTCTATTAAGTTGACACTTTCAGGGCTTGATGAGGAGGATATTCAACTGACCAAAAAGTGATATGTACATTTGAAAATGTTGTTACTAGTACTACGCTACTGATGTTAGTAGTACCACCAATCCTATTACTACCACTGCTACTTTTACTAGTACTCCTACTACTACTACCATTACTCCTGCTACTACCACTGTGACTAGTACTACAATTAAAGCTAAGGGTATGAAGGTCCAAACTTTAAGAAATATTGAGGGGAAGTTGAACTGACTCATAACATATTGTGTATACAGGCTATCAAAAGGGCGTATCTGCAGTGTCAATGGAACGGCTTGGGGTATGAAGTTGAAACTTATAGGGCTTGTTGATGGGGATGTTGAACTAACCAAAAGGCAATATTTGCATGCTACTACAGCTACTACTACTACACTATTACTGATACTGCTACTATTACAACTGCTATTACTGCTAAAGTTAAGGGTACTAAAGGCAAAAATTTCAGGGAATGTTAGGACAATGTTGAACTACATCAAAACACACTATGCGCATAGAGGTTGTCAAAAGGATGTATCAGCAATGTCCCAGGAACTGTTTATGGCATTAAATTGAAACTGCCAGCCTGTGTTGAGGGGAATATTTAAAAAAAAGTGCTTTGTGCATACTGCTACTAATGATACTAATACCTACTATAACTATTGCTACTGCTGAAGCTAAGGGTATCGAAGTGAAGCTTTAAGGGAATATTTATGGAGATGTTGAAATAACATCAAAACTCACTATGAGCAAAAAGATTGTCAAAGGGTGGGCCATTAATATCTTAGGAACGGCTTAGATTATCAACTTAAAACTTTGAAGCGGATTTGGACTAGTCAAAAAGTCTCTATGTGCATAATACTGCTACAACGATTGCTGTGACTAGTGGGGCTAATGGTATTAAGTTGAATTTTTCAGGGCATACTTAGGGGAACGTTGAACTAACTAAAAGGCACTCTGTCCATGTTGCCATTATTGCTACTATTACTACTATTACAACTACTGCTTCGACTAAGGGTATTAAGGTAAAACTTTCAGGAAATATTTAGTGGGGTGTTGAACTAAATCAAAACACACTATGTGCATTCAGGTTACCCAAAGAATGTATGAGCAATGTCTCAAAAACAGATTAGAGTATTAAGTTAAAACTTTCAGGGTATGTTTAGAGAAATATTGAAAAAACCGAAAGGCACACTGTGCTTACTGCTACTACCACAACTGTTGCTACTTCTGCTATTGTTACTATGACTACTATTACTGAGGTTAAGAGTAGGAAGGTGAAACTTTCAGGGAATGTTTTGGGGGATGTTGATCTAGATCGAAACGCACTCTTTTCTTGTCAAAAGGGCGCATCAGCTATGTCTCAGGAATTGTGTAGGGTATTAAGTTTAAATTTTCAAGGTATGTTAAGGCTGATGTTGAACTAACCAAAAGGATCTCTGTGCTGGCTATGTACTGCTACAACTACCACTACAACTGCCACTATTACCGCTACTACGACTACTAAGGCTAGTAAAGCTGAAGCTAAGGGTATTACGGTGAAACTTTCAGGAAATCCTGAGGAGGATGTTGAACTAAATTGAAACACGGTATGTGGATACAGATTATTAAAAGTTGTAATAGCTTTATCCCAGGAAAAGCTCAGAGTACTAAGTTGAAACTTTCAGTGGATGTTGAGGAAATAAAAAAAAAACGAAAGATGTGAGGTTAAGGATGATAAGGTTATTAAACGATATAAGGTTATAGAAGCTAGGGTAATAAGGTTATTAAAAAGGCGCAATAGCTATATCCCAGGAACAGCTTAGAGTACTAAGTTGAAACTTTCAGTGCATGTTCCGGGGAATATTGAACCAACCAAAAGGTACTATATGCATACTACTGCTACTACTTCTGCTGCTACTGTTAATACTACTACTAAGACTTAGGGTATTATGGAGAAATGTTTCAGTAAATGTAGAGGGGTATGTTGAATTGAATTGAAACACACTATGTGTGTGCAGGCTGTCAAAAGGCCGTATCATCAGTATATCAAGGACGGCTTAGAGTATTATGTTGGAACTTTCAGTGTATGTTGACGGGTTTGTTGACCTAATAAAAATACGCTATGTGCATACTACTACTACTACTAACAACTCACCGCAGCACCAAACCGTCTAAGGCCAACACTGCTGCGCACGCTCCTCCTCTATCCTAATCTATTCAAAGCCTCCTTCTTTACACCCTCCCGGGAAGTTTTATTCCCCTAAAATCTTTCTTTACGACATCATCTCACCTCAACCACGGACGACTTGCTTTCTGTTTAGCGCTAGACGACTGGCCAAAAAAGACAGTCTTTGACAATATGTCATCCTTCATCCGCAGAACGTGCCCTAACCATCTAACAAGGTAAGTGAAGCTATTCAACTGATCAATCTTTTTGTTACCCAGCGTCACCGTTTCATCTTCACTTATTCCTAGCCTTAGTGATTTAGTGTTCTTACATTAATTTTCAAACCTATTTTAGCACCCTGAACTCGCAAAACCTCCAAAAGTTCATTAATTTTGGTTATACTTTCATCTAGGATGCTTAAATCGTCAGCGTAATCTAAGTCCAGGAAATTTTTTCTCCTCCATTTGATTCCGTGTTCTCCCATTGCCTTTCCTGTTAAGACAAAGTTCATCAAAATGATTCAGATAAAGGGAGATAGAACACAACCCTGCTTGACTCCTGGTTTAATACGAAACCAGCTGCTAACCTAATTTCCTACTTTAACTACAACAGTGTTATTCTCTTACATAGCACTACTCACTTTAATGTATTTGTCTTGTATCAAAAAGTTCGTGGTAACGAACTGTATGTAAGGAGCGACCCGGCTCAATAGTAACCGAAACTCTAGAAAAGGGAATTTTCATACTAATCGATACATCAAAAGAAGTTGAGTTTTATGCTGATTTCAAATGTATAAAGTTTATCAAGTTTAGTCTTACCCATCAAAAGTCAAGAACCTGAAAATATTTGTCGTATTTTGAAAAAGGGAAAAACATCCCATAAAAGTCATAGAATCTTAATGAAAATCGCACCATCAGATACAGTTTATCAGAGCACCCTATGTAGAGGTTTCAAGCTCCTATTTGCAAAAATGTAGGATTTTGTATTTTTTGCCAGAAGACAGATCACTGATGCGTGTTTATTTGTTTTTGTTGTTGTTTTTTTTTTCTTCCCAGGAGTGATCTTATTGGGTCAGTGATCCAAGAATATCGTAAGAGGACTCATTAGAACGGAAATCAAAAGTTCTAGTGCCGTTTTTAAGTAACCGAAAAATTGGAGGGCAACTAGGCCTCCTCCCACGCTCATTTTCCCCAAAGCCACCGATCAAAATTTTGAGATAGCCATTTTGTTCAACATAGTAAAAAAATCTAATAGTTATGACTTTGAGGATGCTTATCCCCCACAGTCCCCGGGGAAAGGACTGCAAGTTGTGAACTTTGCCCATTGTTCGCATGGTAGAAGGCGCTTACCCCCCCGCAATTACCCCCCCCCCGGAAAATACCACCTGCAGAAAATACCCCCCCTCCGTGGAAAATCTCCCCCCGCGGGAAATATCCCCCCCGGAAAATGCCCCTTGGAAAATAACCCCCGTGAAAATACCCCCCCCTCCGAACCCCCCCCCCTTGGAAAATACCCCTCCCCCAAGAAAATACCCCCGTAGAAAATAAGGCTTTCCAAATTTGAGAATTTTAATTGAGTTACAGTATTCTAATTTCCTCAGGGGGAAGGAATTTTAGGACTTGTGTGTTATGTGTCATTCACTCAAGTTTACGCTGTGTAAAATTCGAGAACACATCGGTTTTTAAGTTAGTTTCTTCATTACTTTAGAAATAAATTTGGGCTATAGATTTGCACATTAGGGAGGGGGGAGTATAGCGGGTCTGCATGCAAAATGTGTTTGGTACAATTATTCTGCATATTAGACAGATAGACAAATAAGTGTTTTTTAAAGCCAAATATACGGTCATAAACACAGTAAAATAACATAAATGAAAGGCATAAATAACATAAACTTTGATTAGCGATCAAACAGTTCGTGGTAACGAACTGTAAGTAAGGAGCGACCCGGTTCAATAGTAACCGAAACTCTAAAAAATAATTTTGATGCCAGTAGATACATCAAAAGAATCGGATCTTTATGCTGATTTCAAATGTATAAGCTTAATTAATTTTTTTTTTACCCAGCAACAGTTACGAGCCTGAGAAAATTTGCCTTATTTTGGTAAAAGGAAGAATACCCCCTAAAAGTGATAAAATCTTATTGAAAATTAAACCACTACATTAAGTTACGAGCCTGAAAAAATTTGCCTTATTTTCGGAACAAGGGGGAAACACCCCCTAAAAGTGATAGAATCTTAATGAAAATCAAACCACAGGATTCAGCGTAGCAGATAACCCTACTGTAGATGTTTAAATAAATTGAAACCAAAACGAACAGAAATAACAACAAATAACCTATTCATACTCAAAATGGCAACAATTAGCATGAGTAGGGCTGACAACCCCCTCACCTCCTCAAGATCAGAAAGTAATTTGCACTTTACTGAAAACAAAATATGTTTTAAATGTTTTCACTTTTTTGACTTTAACAAATAAAGAAGCATTAAGACTATAAGGAATAGATACCAGAATATGGATATCAAACTGACAATACACGGTTATTTTTTTTTCTTTATAAGTAAAGTGCAAATTATTTTCTGGTCTGAAGAAGACATGGGTGTAGTCAGCCATACTCCTTTTACTTGTTGCTTGATTTTAGTTTGACTAGGCTATCTATTGTAATTTCTGTTAGTTTTGGGTTTCATTTATTTGTTAATGGTGATTTGTGGTAGTTTTACAATTGGAAGACAAGAAAAACAAACTCGTAGAATTTGACAACGCTTTTGTCCGTAAAAACTTAAACAATTTAGAATTTGTTGGTTCCCAAAGCCAACTATCCTCTCAAAGGATAGCCAAACTTTCTTAAACTTGTTGGTGCCATAAGTTTTAGCTTAATTTTGATGATTATTTGCCTAATTTTTTTTCTTCTTCATTTTTTTTTTAATTTGGCATCTGCTATTACCAAAATTGCAAAAGTTCGTATGGAAGTCTTTTCAACACAAATATATTTGTGCTTTTGTTTCTAAGTTTTTAAGACACTTCTGGTGTGTAAATTCCTCTTTTTCCCGTTCCTTAGGACTTTTCAACGAAACTAAAAAAAACTCGAATAAAAGCTTCAAATTTAGAAACCTTATTTTCCACAGGGGGGGGAGGGTATTTTCCGCGAGTGTATTTGCCAAGGAGGGATATTTTCCGCGGGGGTTACTTTCCGTGGCGGGACATTTTGTGGGGGTCAACCCCCCCCCCATTCACTATTTTGCTCACTATTTATGTTATTTTACTGTGTTCTTGGCCGTATATTTGGCTTAAAATTACACTTATTTATCTATCTATATAATATTCAGAATAATTGTACCAAACACATTTTGCATGCAGACCCAGTGGTGGATCCAGGGGGGTGAGGGGGCGCCCTCCCTTAACGTAGTCTCAACTAGTGCAATTTACTTAATTAAAACAAGTTTGCGTTAATTAAACTTGCTCCTAACGCAAGTTTATCGGATTAACCTATTTTGCACCCCCCCCCCCCAAACAAAAAATCCAGGATCCACCCTTGTGCAGACCCACTATGCTTTACCCCCCCCCCCTAATTTGCAAATATGTAGCCTAAATTGATTTCTTAAGTAACGAAGAAACTAGACTAACAAAAAAAAACGGTTTGTTCTTGAATTTTACACAGCGTAAACTTGATTGAGTGGCGCATAATACACAAATACCAAAATTCCCCCCCCTATTTTCCACGGGGAGGGGGGTATTTTCCGGAAGGGTATTTACCGGGTGGGGGGTATTTTCTAGGGGGGTATTTTCCACGGAGGGGTATTTTCCGTGGGGGTATTTTCCGGGGGGGGGGGTATTTCCCGAGGGGTAATCGCCGGGGGGGGGGGGTAAAAGCCTAGAACCAGTCGCATATAGTACTGGTTATTGGGAAGTATACAGACGTTTTCAGGGGGATTTCTTGCTGGAGGGGGGAGAAGGTTATGTGGGAGGATCTTTCCACGGAGAAATTTTTCATGGGGGAAGGGAAATTTAATGAAGGGGGTTCCGGGATTTCCCAGTTTTATTGAAGGAACGATCAGAAATTAAATAAATAAAAAAAAAACAAGTTTTTTCAACTGAAAGTAAGGACCGACATTAAAACTTAAACGAACAGAAAATATTACGTATATTAGGGGGGTTGCCTTTCCTCAATAGCTCGCTCTTACGCTAAAGTTTTTTCTCAACTTTTAAAAGAGGCTATTATTCTAATTAAATAGCCTTCGTGATTCAGGAGTCATTATTAAATAACTGGAACAAAAATCGAACTTAGGTTACTCTAAAGTTATTATTAATTAAAAAAAAAGGTAAAATTAGTATGCAAATGTCGTTTTAATTATTCATGTACGGTGAGCAATCTTCAAAACCTGCATTAATCCAAAAACGTTTGTGACAAATTCCGTATATGATAGGGGCTGTACCCTCCTCAACACTAAAGTTTTTTATTGTTTTAAAAAGTAGAGTTATGATAAAAGTCAAACTTTAGCGTAAAGAGTGAGACGTTAAGAAGGGGACAGCCCCTTTCATACACAAAAGAATTTATGTTCCTTTTAATTTATAATGTCGCTCCTTACTTTCAGTAGAGACTCTGGGCAGGTGGGCGCCCCAAAACATTTTCCCAAATTCTTCTCTCACCTTAGCAGTGGTTAACAGAAGCTTTAGGTAGTGAATGACTAGACCGTTGCTCAAACGCAAACCATCCGCAACACACATAGCAACAATATATTCATTTTCACAGGGGGTCCCAATTTTTCCCATGTCCACCGCTTCCATCATACAAGCCCAATTTCTTGGTTTCTATAATTGTACTCTTATACTATGCTTCTCTCCACCCAGTCTCTCTCCACTCATCTTCCAAATAGTACCTATTCATTGGCACAGCTCAGCCCCTTAATCTGAGCAAATTTAAATTTTTCAAGTTTTGGGTCATTTGCCTGGGACTCTGGGCCGGTTGGGCGCCCCCAAAAATTTTCTCAAATTCTTCTCTCACCTTAGCAGTAGTTAGCAGAATCCTTAGATAGTGAATGATTAGATCGTTGCTCAAACGCAAACCATTCGCAACACACATAGCAACAATATATTCATTTTCACGAGGGGTCCTAATTTTGCCTATGTCCACCGCTTCTATCATACAAGCCCAATTTTTTGGTTTTTATAATTGTACCCTTATACTATGCTTCTCTCCACCTAGTCTCTCTCCAATCATCTTCCAAATAGTACCTATTCATTGGCACAGCTCAGCCCCGCAATCTGAGCAAACTTCAATTTTTCAAGTTTTGGGTCATTTTTCTGGGACTCTGGGCCGGTTGGGCGCCCCCAAAAATTGTCCCAAATTTCTCTCTCACTCTAGCACTTGTTCACGGATGTCTAATGCCGTGAATGGTTAGACCGTTGCTCAGGCGGTAACCATTCGGTAAACACATACCAACAATATTTTTTCATTTACACATGGAATCCCGATATAGTCCATGTCACTCGCTTAACATTCAAGCTTCTCTCTTCAGGATAGGTGGGGAGGGGGTGCCCGTCGTCTTCAAACATGTTCCAAATAGTATCTATTCATTGCCTCATCTCAGTCCAGCATTCTGAGCAAATTTCATTTTTCACTATTTTCAATGCATAGTGACCCCCTCATTTAAGGTCTTTGGATTATCGGCAGGGGTTCAGAATGCACATTTTCAATTAATTATTAGACAATATTTGGACATTTTTTAGCGTTCAGTGTTCAGATTGGAGCGTTGGGGTCTGACTATCTCTGCTTTATTTGTCAAGACCTGAATGCTAAGCGATGGACATGCGCTAGATTGGGACCCCATGTGAAAAAAAAAAAAAATATTGTTGTGATGTGTGTAAGCTGAATGCTAAGCGATGTACATGGGCTAGATTGGGACCCCATGTGAAAATGAAAAAAAAACATTGTTGGTATGTGTATAGCGCATGCATGGTTACCGCTAGGGAAACAGTCTAACCCTTGACGGTATTAGGCATCCGTGAATAAGTTCTAAGGCGAGAGTGGAAGTTAGGACAATTTTCGGAGGTGGCCACCTCACCTGCCCAGAGTCTCAGGCAAGTGACCCTAAACTTGAAAAAGTGGAAATTGGCTCAGATTGCTGAACTGAGCTGAGGCAATGAATAGATACTACTGCGAAAGTGATTAGAGACGCTGGGCATCCGTGCACAAGTGCTAAATTGAGAGAGAAATTTGGGCCAATATTTGGGGGCACCCCACCCAGAGTCTCGGGCAAGTGACCCGAAAATTTTAAAATTTGTGAAAAATTCAATTTTTTTTCAGAATGTGGGGCTAAGCTTAGGCAACAAATTGGTACTATTTGAAAGATAAAGATGGCTTTAAAAGATTGTTTGCCTGTTATTTCAAGCACATTGATGGTCCTATGTCAATTCTAAATTCTTGGTCAATCTCCTTAAGACCATAGGCGGGCGTGCCATGTTTGCCTCTCATTACAGGCAATCTAACGGTCTTATGTCAATTTTAAATTATTGGTCAGCATGCCAGAGACTCTAGGCAGGCATGCCTTTCCAAAAACTAACAAACAAGTATGTGTCCAATAAGAGACTCATGCATACTCCTGCCATTTACCCGTGCCCCAGCCATTTAAACATTGCCCCTCAATTACTTGGACTATCTGTCTTGGCTTTTCTCTGTCTACAATTAGCCATATCTTGATGCAACCTATGCAACCTACTGCAAAATACTCGATAACTTTATTTCAAAATCTATCGACCTTCGCTGAAGCTCTTCATCAACAGATTTGAACAATTTCTCATAGTCTATAAAATTGAAAACTAATGGCCGTATATTATTGTAAATTATTCAAAATTTGATCCTAAATTTAAACAGTAAGCCAAAATATGGATCTTTATAAAGAAAGACCGAAAAGATCGAAAAGACTTAGCTTTTTTTTACCAATGAAAAAGACTATGCCAGTAAAAATCAACAGAAATTAATTTCTAAAAATGTTTATCACAAAAGAAGTTTTTCAAAGAAAAGTAAAGAGCAACATTAAGCCAAAGATGAGCAGAAATAAAGTCAAATAATTTTCCAAGTGTGAAACTACCATTAATTGCCGTCAATAAATAAATGAAAACCCAAAACGAAAAGGAATTACCACAAATTAGCGAGTCAAACTCAAAACAAGCAGAAACTAACAAGAGCAGGACTGATGCCTTCGTGTTTTCTAAAGACCAGAACAAAGTTTATATTTCACTGAAAATAAAATACATTTAATTTTTTTTTCTTTTTTAACTTTAATAAATCCAATATTATTAAGACATTCAGAAATTAATAGAATGCCGCAAGATGACAAATGTTTCCGAACAGCTAAGGAAACTACTCTTTTTAAACGATTCATGTATGTAAATATATATTTTTTGTTGAAAACAGCTCCAAATTTTTATTTCAAATTGGCACCTCAGAATTTTCTAGCATGAAAAAACAATCTATATAGGTCACGAGTTTGAGAAAATTTGTTTAGAGCCTTATTTTTTGGGGAAAAATCATTTGAGTGAGGTCGGTCAAATATATATATATATATATATATATATATATATATATATATATATATATATATATATATATATATATATATATATATATATATATATATATATATATATATATATATATATATATATATATATATATATATATATATATATATATATATATATATATATATATATATATATATATATATATATATATATATATATATATATATATATATATATGTGTGTGTGTGTGTGTGTGTGTGTGTGTGTGTGTGTGTGTGTGTGTGTGTGTGTGTGTATATATATGATGATATATATATATATATATATATATATATATATATATATATATATATATATATATATATATATATATATATATATATATATATATATATATATATTTACTTAAAGCAAAATTACAATGGAATGATGGAACGTATTAGTTTATCGTATATGAGTTTGTGAAAGATAAACAGGAAGGAGGAAATAAATTCAGACTAGAATTACTTAATTCAATTGAAATTGCTGATTTTTCATCCTAGAATGAAGAAACGTGTTATTTTAGTGTCTGCAAAGATACACAAGAAGGAGTGAATGAATTTACGTTTGAATTTCATAACAACCCTGGAACGAAATAAAGTTATTTTGGCTTCTGTAAAGGATAAACAGGAAAGAACAATTAAATTCGTGCCAGAATTTTTAATTTTTTAATTCATCCGAAATTAATTATTTGCCACTGTGGAATGCAATTATTTTTGCGTCTGTGAAGGATAAACAGGAAAGAGGAGTTGAATTCTTGCACGTATTTTTTAATTAGGTGAAATTGCTGATTTGCTACTCTGTGACTTGAACCTTCTTGAACCTACTTTGGATATAACAGAAGTTGCAATGGAATCAGGAATTTGTTATTTTTGCGTGTCTGAGAACGATAAGCTAGAAAAGAAATTGAATTCATATCAGATTTTCTTCATTTGACTAAAATTCTGATTTGCCACTCAATAACATAAAACTAAAAAAAAACAATAAGACAATTATGCTATTGTGCAATGTAGATGTGTCAGAAATTACAATGAATTAATGACATCTTCATTGTTGAAGTTATAGTTTATCTAAGGTCCAAGGGATACTTGTTGTCGTTAAATGAAATAATTGGCCAATACTTTTCTTCGAGTTGAATGGATGAATTTGATAACAATGATCCTAGCCATTTCAAAGTCCTAGCCATTTCAGATTTATCTCGTTATAGCTCGAAAAAGGGGGATATAATTACATTTTTCGTGCAGCATGTTATTTGAAATATGAGAAATACATATAGAATCACATATAGAATACTGGATAGAATCACATTTTTCGTGCAGCGTGTTATTTGAAATATGAGAAATACAAGATTTTTTTTCTAATTTGGTCCTTGAAACATCTACTTTAGGTCTTTCAGACAATTTGAATTAATGATGTTGTTAAATTTATATTGTACCCCCTTTTACGAATGTTTTTTCAATATTTTAGAAAGCCTTTTCTATCATTTTACAAATGTTCTTATGCTTATGACTTCTAATTTATAAATTTAAACTAAATGAATTTTATATAAAGAACTCCTGTTCACTGTCTTAAATGGTTTGAAAAGTAATAAACTTACTTCTAAAAGCAGGTGGCCATATTCAAAATGGATAATAATTAAACTATTCATATGAATTCTTAAGTATTCTGAAGAGCATAGAAAACAACAACTTCTGCCCAGTTGATTAAGTAATTTAGTTGCGGTTCTGCTTTTTTTTGTTAATTTTAATTAACATCATTGAAAATTAAGACACTTAAGTCTAAGGTCAAGATGTAATTGATTTTTAGCAAATAACTTTCGCTCCCAGTAATTTGCTTGCATTATCAATTAAAGCGTAACAAAATAAATAACCGCGCACTTGTTTTCACGTAAGGTAGAAGACAGGATTAAAAAAAAAAAAAAAACATCTCAGCATGAGAATCATAAAACGAAGAAGACAATTTCTTTGGTTTAGCAAAATATTTTTCAGTTTTTTTTGTTTTTTTTAGCCGATTAAATAGTATGAAAGGAAGCGAAATTGTCCTAATTCCAGAAATAAACTACTTTAGGATCGTTTTGCCGCGGATTTGCAATAAGCCTAACATTATCTTTATCGGGCCTGAGACAAAGATTCCACATCGCTTCTAGATTTCTTGGAATTAATTGTAAAAATAGGCAGTTTTGAAATACCAAATTCAAATTTTTTTATTTGGAATTTAATGAAATGCTCAAAGCGCGCAAGGCTTGAATCCAAAATTAGACGAAAACGAGGGTAACCGCAATCCAACCCACATAAAATGGAAGGAGAGGGCATCTGGAATTTCGTACTTTGTACATCTGCCAGAAGGGGTTGTTTCATTTCAACTAATATTGTTATTAGTAAAAACTAGTGTCCTAGTTGTTTCTTTGAGTTGTTTCAACACAACACAAATTCTTCTGAGGATTTGGAGGACAGATTATTTTTGTAAGGACATTTATCGTAACAGAAGAAATTGCTGGAGCTGAATAAAATTTGGCAGAAATTGAAAATAACTGTTCCAATTATTATTATTTTTTCAAGGGACAGGGGGAGATCCTGGGCTTTATTTGGGCTTTGCCCACGAGAGCTATGTCTTGTTTTTGAATTAAATGAATTTGAATTTGAAGATCCTATTCGTGGATTTTGTGGAAGTAAGAGCTTCTAATGACCTTTTGGGTGCGTGTATACAATCCTCTAGAAATTTAGAACTTGTAGGCCTATCCTAGTTATGCATACAATATTTATAAGGAAGAGACAGTGAAATGGTCCAACCAAGAGAAGGATTTATCAGAATTCAGTCGAAGTTGGTCCAGAAAAAAAGTCTCAGTTTAGCTTTCAAGGTGTGAAGACCTCTTTTGCAGCTAGATTTGGATAAAAACAGAACGGGACAGCCAAGATCTGTCACATTATTTGGTCTAATCTGTGTACAAATCACACAAACAAAAATATAAATTATCTAGTGACCATTGGCGATCCGAGAAATGAACACGGTTGCTGCTAACCAGGTTTGACTCTCACTTTCGCCCAAGTGACAGTGGCAATGGCTTCAGGCATTGATGCGGCCAGTCAAAATGATGACCAAATTATATGTCCTATCGAACAACAAAAAGTGTCCCTGTGTTATTAGGACTGCTGAAAGAAGTTTTCGGAAAAAAAGTCCCTGGCGGGAGGGACAATGTCAAAGAAATATGCAACCAAATCCTCGTTCTACATCAGAATGTTGTAGAAGAGAACTCAGAACTACTTCGTAACAAGAATCGCCATCTGCAAACAATTGCGAAACTGCAAGAACCTATTGGTGACCTGAATAAAACGCCGATTTCTGTGTTTGGGGTTGCAAAGTCTACTACGGCCTCACCCCGTTCGTTTGCATCGGCGGTACGTGACCCAAGCGTTTATTCGATTATTCTGGAACCCGTGGAATCTGACAAAAATTGTGATAAACGTCTGGGCCGAAATGATTTAGAAAAGCTGACCAAAAGTTTTTACCGGGCTATTGACGAAGACAGCAAATATTTTGCTGTGAAAAAGACAGTACCAGCGAAAAATGGCAAAATTATACTTTAACTGGGTTCAGAGTCCGATGTAGAAGAGGCAATTTCTGAATTTAACAAGAAAGTAGACGTGACAAAGTATAAAGCTATGCAACTGAAGAAAAAGATGCCGGGAACAATCGTGTATGACGTCACGGAGTGTGAAGATGCCGATTCGTTCGGCACAGAGTTCTTGCGAAGCAACGATAATGTTAAAGAACATGGTTGGTCAAGGTGAACTACTGGTAGTTGTCACAATGTTGAGGAAAGATAGAAACAATTCTAACGTCATATTTGAAGTTACCCCAAAACTCCGTAAGTCCATCCTGCTATACGGTCATGTGAAACTTGGGTTCTTGATAAAGCGCTGTGATGACTATGTGCTCCTTATAAAGTGTTCAAAATGCTACCTTTATGGCCACCGAACAACTGAGTACAGAGGTATGCAGTGCTGCTCTTTTTGTATGGGTAACCATTCATTTGATGATTGCCCAAAATCGTTTTCTGATCGGCCATCGTGCAGTGCCTGTCACCATGGAAGCCCGGAAGCACCATGGAAGACCAATGGAAGCCCGGATGCGTTGTACGAAATTAAAAAGTGCCCAACTGCACAAAAGGCTATAGCAAAACTGAAAGAACAAATTCTGTATGACGACGGTCAACAATGTTGCGATCAGGCAGTGTAAATGATGTGAATAGATCATTGTCTTTCATCCAGATTAACTTGCAGCATTCATTCCATGCAATGGTGCAGTTACAACAAACCATTGCAGAAAGAAAGCCAGATGTTGTTCTGCTGCAGGAACCCTATGTTAATAAGCTCGGAAAGCTTTCGTGTATTCCAAGAGAAAATGGTTGTTTTTCAAAAATTGATTACGGTAAGAGGTTTTTCAGTGCAGCTGTTTTAGTTAAAAAATGTTTTCGTGTAGACATTAATTTTGATGATTCGTCTAATGAATGTGTAGCTGTGTCTATTTATTTGGCAAGTCATAAAGTTGTTGTTTCGTCAATATATTGTCAATTCAGTCAGTATCTGATGTATTAGCTGTGACTGATGGGTTAAGCAATCATAGTAATCATGCTGTTGGTGGTGACTTTAATGCTAAAAGCCCGATTTGGATGACAAGTTGAAATAGTGATAGAAGAGGAAAAGAATTAGAAGATTATTTTGCCAATAAGAATTTATTTGTAATAAATGACCCAAATGTGCCGACATATTATGTCGGCTCTTCTATCCCAGATGTTACAGCTGTAGGTTCTAATCTAGTTCAGTTTGTTAAGGAATGGAAGGTTCTTTTGGATTCCCCATCACTGTCTGATAATTTGTATATTTATTTTGAAATAGTGTTGGATGCTGCGCAAGGCGTAGAGACTTTCCCTCAAAAGTATGATTATGGTAAAACAGATTTGGGAATATTTAGTTCAGTTTTACTTAATAGAATAGATGATGTGTATTCGCTTCCTGCGTCATCCATGCAAGAGTTAGAGGTGGATGTTGAAAGTTTTGGAAAGTTGTTTTCTGATGCCACTGCTGATTCGACCCCAGATTTTGGTAGTATTAAATAAAAAAAAAACAAGTTTTTTTAACTGAAAGTAAGGAGCAACATTAAAACTTAAAACGAACAGAAATTATTCCGTATATGAAAGGGGCTGACCCCTCCTCATCACCTCGCTCTTTACGCTAAAGTTTTTATTGTTTTAAAAAATAGTGTTATGAGAAGGAATCTAACTTTAGCGTAAAGAGCGAGGCGTTGAGGACGGGACAGCCCCTTTCATATACGGAATAATTTCTGTTCGTTTTAAGTTTTAATGTCGCTCCTTACTTTCAGTTAAAAAAAAACTTGTTTTTTTTAATTTTTGAACGTTTTTGAATTAATGCAGGTTTTGATTTTGGCTCACCGTACATGAATAATTAAAACAAAATTTGCATCTTAATTTTACTTTTATTTGGTTAAATGCCTTTCTCGAAAGTTGTTAAATTTTATTTACGAACGTTTTTATTAGTAGTAAATATACGTAACTTACGAATTAACTTACGTAACGAACTTCTATATTCATATATTTTTAATACCCATGTTAGGGGGTTCGCCCCCTAGTCAATAACTTGCTCTTTACGCTAACGTTCGAATTTTGTTCCAATTCTTTAAAAATGAACCCTTAATCACAAAGGCCGTTAATTAGAATAAATAGCTCTTAAGAAAGTACTACAATATCTTTGGCTTAAAGAGCGAGGTATTGACTAGGGGGCGAACCCAATCATTTACTAAATAATTTCTGTTCGTTTTAAGTTTTGATGTTGCTCCTTACTTGCAGTTGAAAAACGTGTTGTTTTTTTATTTAATTTCTGCTCTTTTTTTAAATAATGCTGGGAAATCCGGCACCCCCTTCGTAGCAATGTCCATTCCCCCATGAAAACCTCCTCCATGAAAAGATCTTCCCACTTAACCCCCGCCCCGCCCCCCGCTACCAGAAAGCATCCCCCTGAAAACGTCTGTATACTTCCCAATAACCAATACTATATGTAAACATTGGGTAAAGTTCATAACTTTCAGCCCTCCCTCCGGGGGCTTTGGGGGATTAAGTTATTCTAAAAGACATATTTGTTATATTTTCGACCATGTTGAACAAAATTTCTATCTCAAATTCTTGGTCGGGTGACTTTGGAAAAAAAATGAGCGTGGGAGGGGGCCTAGTTGCCCTTCATTTTTTTCACTTAAATAGGGCACTAGAACTTTTAATTTCCGTTCGTATGAGCCCTCCCATAATATTCTAGGACCAATACATCGATACGATCACCCCTGGAAAAAAACAACAACAAATAAACACGCATCCGTGATCTTTCTTCTGGCAAAACATACGAAATTCCCCATTTTTGCAGATAGGAGCTTGAAACCTCTACAGTAGGGTTCTTTGATATGCTGAATCTGATGGAGGGATTTTCATTAAGGTTCTATAGCTTTTAGGGGGTGTCTCGCCCTTTTTTCAAAAAAGGGGGAGACAATCCTCCTCCAAGAAAGGTCTTCCCACTTAACCCCCGACCCTCCTCCCACTACCAGAAAACATCCCCCCTGAAAACGTATGTATACTTCCCAATAACCAATACTATATGTAAATGTTGGGTAACGTTCATAACTTTCAGCCCTCCCCCCAGGGCTCTGGGGGATTAAGTCATCCTAAAAAACATATTTATTATATGTTGGACCATGCTGAACAAAATAGCTATCTCAAAATCTTGGTCGGGTGACTTTGGAAAAAATTAGCGTGGGAGGGGGCCTAGTTGCCCTCCATTTTTTCAGTTAAAAAGGGCACTAGAACTTTTAATTTCCGTTCGTATGAGCCCTCCCACGATATTCTAGGACCAATGCATCGATACAATCACCCCTGGAAAAAAAAACCCAAATAAACACGCATCCGTGATCTTTCTTCTGGCAAAACATACAAAATTCCACATTTTTGCAGATAGGAGCTTGAAACCTCTACAGTAGGGTTCTTTGATATGCTGAATCTGATGGAGGGATTTTCATTAAGGTTCTATAGCTTTTAGGGGGTGTCTCGCCCTTTTTTCAAAAAAGGGGGAGACAATCCTCCTCCAAGAAAGGTCTTCCCACTTAACCCCCGACCCTCCTCCCACTACCAGAAAACATCCCCCCTGAAAACGTCTGTATACTTCCCAATAACCAATACTATATGTAAATGTTGGGTAACGTTCATAACTTTCAGCCCTCCCCCCAGGGCTTTGGGGGATTAAGTCATCCTAAAAGACATATTTATTATATGATGGACCATGCTGAACAAAATGGCTATCTCAAAATCTTGGTCGGGTGGCTTTGGAAAAAAATGAGCGTGGGAGGGGGCCTAGTTGCCCTCCATTTTTTTCAGTTGGAAAGGGCACTAGAACTTTTAATTTCCCTTCGATTGAGCCCTCCCACAATATTCTAGGACCAATGAATCGATACGATCACCCCTGGTCTTCCTGTTGGCAAAAAAAATGCAAAATTCCACATTTTTGCAGATAGGAGCTTGAACCTCTACAGTAGGGTTCTTTGATACGCTGAATCTGATGGTGGGATTTTCATTAAGGTTCGATAACTTTTAGAGGGTGTTTCCCCCTTTTTTCGAAAATCAGGCAAATTTTCTCAGGTGCGTAAATTTTGATGGGTAAAGCTAAACTTAATGAAACTTATATATTTGAAATCAGCATTAAAATCTGATTCTTTTGATGTATCTATTGGTATCAAAATTCCGTTTTTTAGAGTTTCTGTTACTATTCAGCCGGGTCGCTCCTTACTTACAGTTCGTTACCACAAACTGTTTGAAAAGATCAAAAAAGTAAGCAAGGTGGTGGAATTAAGACGAGATTATACGATTATAAGATTAAGACGAGATTATAGAAGGAGTTTCAGAATTTATAAAATACTGGATGATTTAGAAAGTGAATTAAATATAAAAAATTTCCTTAGAGATTATAAATATGAAATTGTAAGAGCTAAGAAAGAAGATTGGAAAAAGTTTTGTGAAGAAAGAGCTAGCTTAGATCCAGGGCAAAATATTCATAAGATATGTCAGTCAGGTGGCGGATGTATTCAGCTAGTGCATGTGTTGAAAGATTATGGTAGCAGAACTTCATCACTAGATGAAGCAGGTGATGATCTTTTTGCAAAATGGTTTCAAAAAGGTGATAGTGTTAATGATAATACGTTCCATTCTGATTTGAGAAAACAAGTTACAAATTTTGTTCAAAATGTTACTTCTGGAGAAGATGAAATTAATGCTGATATTTTAAAAGATGCTATAAACTCTCTGAAATCAATGAAAGCTCCAGATCCAGATGTAATTTTAAATCTTGTCTTGAAAAAAAAATATTAATGTGATAACACCGACTTTTCTAAAAATCATAAATGCATGTTTAAATTTATGTTATTTTTCTAAGGAATGGAAAAAAGCTAATGTGTTAATTATTTTGAAAAAAAGAAAAATGATGGGAATCCCCGTTCTTACCGCCCTATTAGTTTACTTTTGAATTTAGGTAAAGTATCTGAAAAAATAATAATGCAGAAATTGAATAATTTAAGTTCTGAAAAGAATTGGGCGTCTTCTTTGCAGTTTGGATTTAGTAAGGGATAATCTTGTTACTGTTGTTGAAAATAATAAATGATATTATTGAAGTGAAATAAAATGTTAAATATTTGGGTGTTATTTTGGATACAAAATTAATGTGGACAGACCACGTTGTTAGTAGAATTAATTCAGCGAAACAATATTTAACTCGTCTTTTATGTGCGGCAACAACAACCTGGGGACTAAAACCTTTTGCATTGAGGAAATTGTACAAGTCGGTTGTGGAAAGCACAATTTTATATGCTGTTCCAGTTTGGATCGCTGCTCTTAAGAAAAAACATATTCTGAGAAAACTATAATCAGCTCAAAGCATTTCGATGGTGGCAATCTTCAAATCTTTTCGAAGTGCATAGTCAGAAGTACTAGAAACAATTTCTGGTGTGTTACCTATTCATATTAGAGCGTTTGAACTGGCTGCATTAAGATATGCTCGCAAAGGCTGCCCTCAAAGTTGGCCGATGTTTAATCCACTTTCTTTCCCTTTAGTTCAAAGATCATCTCTTAATAGTATTTTTACAAATGAAATTCTTTCTGAACTGTTTGGACAAAGTATTTTTGATAACAATTTTATTTTAAACCGCCAGTTTATAAAACCTAAGCTATACTAAATGTGGTAAAGTGATTTTCAAAATTCAATTAGATATTGGCCAAGCCGTTTCTTTTCGAGTACAGATGATTTAATTGCTGCTTCTTCTTTTGAGCCAAAATACCAGTTGACACAAGCCAAAATACCAGTTGACACAATTTATTCCCAGCCATTGTCTTCTTAATAGTTTCCTGCATAAAATTGGTAAAGTTCCTTCTAGCTTGTGTCATTGTTGCCAAATTCCTGAAACTTGCAGCAATCTTTTATTTGAATGTCCTTTATATTATACCAAGAGAATGTCTTTGTGTTTATCTCAACTAGGTCTTAGCTTTCCTTTTAGTCTAAATCTAGTAGTGAGTAATAAGTACATTAGAAACCTCGTTATTGTTTTTTTTTTTAACTAGGAGATTAGAAATTTCATAATTGGTGATCATTGGTTTGTGATCATTTTTCTTCATTTGAGACTTTAAGATTAGCTTAGTGTTTTTCTGTGTTTTTGATGTTTTGTAGTTTTAATTTAGTATAAAGAGTTACTGACGAATAAATACTTGCTTACTTGCTTGGTCCAGAAAAACGGTAAGGATCCAAAAGTAAAAGCAAGGTTGGCATTTCCATTTTCTTCAAAGCTTGTACCCCAGCCATCCTATTTGGAGGAACTTTGTCTTTAAATTTTTACCACTAGCACATCTAATAGAAGGGACTTTTAATCCAAAATCCACTTAGATGAAATAAAATACAGTGTTCTGATGTTTTCCCTTCAGTTACCAATTTTATTCTCTATGGCAGGAGGTGATTCTTATATTTCTGTCACCTCGAGATATGCCAGGAAAGCTTATCAGATCTCAAGAAAAGTTGGTAAAAATTAAGAGTAGACTATGAGTCCTACTTGTTGATGTGTCTTCATCAGAACATTTACCAGAAGGTTTTTTTTTATCTTTGTTTGAAGTAAGAGCTCGCTTAATATTCGCATGCATAAATAAATACTTAAGCATATATATTTAACAGCCAGTAGCCATATAAAAAAAAGCAAAAAAAAGCAAAAAAATAACATTTAACAAATTTTAGCCCCTGCCTTTCATGCATCCACGCCATTCTTTATCAAACATCCTAACACAAGAATTAAATTTCTCGGAGTAGATCTTAAAATACTAGGAACAAACGACGAAGCCTCTTAAATTTACCTCTTAAAAATTTACCTCTTAAATTTATCCATATTTGACATCTATTCCAACAAAGATCCAGCCCATCTCCAGCCTCCCTGCAGAGTAGACAAGCACACCTACCCCCCGACTCATCTCTAACATGAACTTGCAGTATCTCTTAAGCAGTTCATTGGGACATTCTCGTCATTGGTACATCGAGAATAAAAGGTTATTTGGGGTCTCTACCTATCTTTGTCAAACTTACTTAGACTTGACTTAAGGCTCCTGCCGAGGGTTCGGCGTAGAGAACGATGAGACTAGGCGCCTCCAGATTGACCTATTGCTTGCCAGGCTCGCAGCTTCTTCCACCGGGATGTGGGCTTGGGTGAGGAATTCATCGGCTTTGTCTTTCCACCTAGTGGGTGGGCGTCCTCTGGGTCGTTTCCATCCGTGTAGGGTGGGGTCGAAGTGGAATGCGACCCGTGCTGGGGCGTCGCGTGGCATGCGAAGGAGGTGGCCGTACCACCGAACAGTACGCTGGGCGAGCTGCGTCGAGAAAGGAGTTTGAGCCGTACGTGATAGGAGAGTCTGGTTGCTAACGAAGTCAGTCCAGTGAAGTCTTTCGATTCTTCGGAGATGTTTCGTCTGAGCGACATCGACGGCGCTGAGGATAGATGACCCCTCCATCCGAAAATTTTACCGCAACGAAAAACGATGATACTGCCTCAGATCTTTGTCAAAGTAAGATTAAATTTTCCCAGCTGTTGCTTTTGAGGATCTGTATCCATTTTGACCTGTGTGGAGAGAAGTGTCCCTAAGTTATTGTCAATATGATTCTGACATTGTAATATCAATAAAAAATAAAGCCCGATTACCTCTTGAAGTGACACAAACCATGATTTTATGTCGTCTGGTCTAACATTACTGTCTGGTTTTGCTCCAGTCCCCTCCTCCACTCTTTCGTAAAGATGCTTGAAAATAAAAATGGGATAGCATAAAACAACAGATACATCCTTCCATAATTTTCTTCCTTATTTTTCAGGCTTCGCAGTCATGTCTCTTTTTTCTCATTTCCTTATATGTTACATCTACAGTCCAGCAAAAATATGACTACGAAAACTATGTAAGTATGAGAAATAATCAATACATTTTTTTTTTTTAGTAAGGAGCGACCCGGCTCAATAATTACTGAAACTCTAAAAACGGAATTTTGACAACAATAGACATATAAAAAGAATTGGCTTATTATGCTGATTTCAAATGTATAAGTTTCATTAAGTTACCGATCAAATGCTACGGGCCTGAGAAAATATGCCCGATTTTCAAAAAATGGGGAAAAAACACCCTAAAAGTCAATAGAATCTTAGTGAAAGTCACATCATCAGATTCAGCTTATCAGAGAACCCTACAGTAGAGGTGTCAGGCTCCTATCTTCAAAAATGTGGAATTTTGTATTTTTTACCTGAAGAAAAACCATGGATGCGTATATATTTTTTTCAGGGGTTATTGTAACAACCGAGTGGTCCTAGAATATCGGTAGAGGCCTCATTCGAACGGAAAATTAAAAGTCCTAGTACCCTTTTTAAGTAACCAAAAATATTGGAGGGCAACTAGGTTCCATCCCACGCCACATTTTTTTTCAAAACGTCTGATCAAAATGCTGTGATAGTCATTTTGTTCAGCATAGTTGAAAGGCCAAATAACAATGCCTTTGGAGCTATCATGACCCCCTACAGTCCCAGGGAAAAGGTATTTAAATTACAAAATTTGCCCATTGTTTATGTATAGTATTTGTTATTGGGAAGTATGCATATATTTTCGGACGGTGGAGGGGGGGCGAATTTTTTGCTGGGGAGATTGTCCACTGGGAGAATTTCCCATAGAGAGGAAAGTTTCATGTGGGTGAATTTTTACATTGGGGGAATTTGTCAGAATTCCTACGAAATTTTTCTTATGTATCTCTTTCTCTTTGCCAACTCGATTTTACACGTGGAGATGTTAAGGGTAATTACCCGGGGTAAGTTTTCACCAGGATTGAATTATTTAAATGCCCTAAATCGCACTGTTTAAGGGCTTTCCTGTCATTTGTACGCCCAACCCTTGAGTACGCCTGTCCTGTTTGGCATCCTGGCATTTCCATTGAATTGTCAGACAGAATAGAGGCAGTACAAAAAAGGTGACTAAGAATTATCTTCAATGAGGGTAAAGTACCTTATATTTCCCTTCTTAGGAGAGCTAATCTTGTCACCCTTAAGGAAAGGAGAGCAAAAATTACCTTGCGTTTTGCTAACAATGCCCTTCATAACCCTCGAACAACTCCCCTTTTCCCTGGTCAATATTCACCCCTTCGACCCCGCCTCCCGCGTTCTGTGTCAACAAAAATCCCCCTTCTCGCCCCAATAAGAGTTTGCACTGAAAGATATAGAAGAACTTTTATCCCTTACATAGTTGACATTTTCAACCACTGAATCTCCGCTGCCCCCCCCCCCCTCACTCACTCTTTACCTCATAGTTATTAATTTTATTGCCCATTTTGCAAATTTGGAGGTTTTATATTTAGGGGAACACGGGGTGGAACGGGGTACTATCTTTAAAATGATTTTTATTAATTAGAAAGAGTCAATATGAAAGGCTACAAAAATTAATATAAGTACCTTGCACTGGTGTCAACAGAGCTTCACACTCATATTGTAAGAAGTGAACAAAATTATATTTATTTAGTTAAAATATAAAAAAGTGTCAAATACTCCATTCTGCTCCGTATCCTGGGGAGAACAGACTGGTAGTTAAAACAGTATGTCTAACTAACTAAAACTGTTTTTTGGCTTTCTATTTATTTTGACTAAGATAACAACTCTATTTTAAACATATTCTTTGATCGAATTAATCAGATTATGATTAATTAAAATAATTAATTAATCTGATTAATAAAAATAAAACTATAATTTGGCTTTTCCCATTTTGCTTAGCCCAACAAAACTACTTCAAACATATTTTTTCATCAATTTAATCTCATTCTGAATTACAAAATTCACATACAAGGATAGCTTCATCGTCCTCGCTATCAATTCCTGCGCAGGAATTGTGAGCCCATTTTTTACATATGGAACAGGCAAACCAACCCTCAGTTGACCTTGAGTAAACTCACAACAATATAAACATTCACAGTCGGAAAACTCGTCAAAATTACTGCCGTAAGTTTCAGGTTGTTTCTTTATCTTCTTGTTTTTTTCTTGGCACTTTTTCACTCTTATTCAGGCACTTTCCTTTTGTTTTTATTGTTTCCGTTTTGTTTTCTTTCTTAAAAAGTATCTTCAGTGCTCTTTCTGTCTTGGCAATCTCCTTGTCTTTTTTTGCTTTTATAGCATCCTCTAACTCATTTTTGTATGGTGAATCAGTTATAACTGCAGTCTTCCCCCTCCTTCGATTCGTCATTTTTGCACTTCCTCTGACTTTTGGAATAGGAATTAAATTGTCAGGTGAAACAATAAATGCAGTTGGAGAGTCATTCATGTCAGTTGTCATCCAAGAGCATCCAGGAGTAGCCTTGTCATCCATATTAAATTGAACCTTTTTAGCTGGGGTGCCATTAACACCAACGGTAGGGCTAGAAACTGTAACATCTTCACCCCTTTCACTACAAGTGTTGGGATTTTCTTTATCAACAGATGAGCCAGACGAAGATTTTCCCACTTGTTCTTTCTCTGCCGTTGGAGGTTCCTCAATCACTTTTTGGGTTGAAGGTTCAGCTTGTTTGATGTCAATAGTATCAGCTGGTAGGAGATCTGAATCAGAAAATATGGCTGGGTTAGGTGGCCAAATTCCTGTTGCTTTAAACCCCTTAATTGCAGTATTC
The DNA here is from genome assembly GCF_049724085.1 of Artemia sp. Qi Xiang Cuo. Classification (NCBI taxonomy): domain Eukaryota; kingdom Metazoa; phylum Arthropoda; class Branchiopoda; order Anostraca; family Artemiidae; genus Artemia; species Artemia sp. Qi Xiang Cuo. The sequence goes on from NC_142800.1 coordinate 12,117,934, forward strand.
GTAGAGGCGCTTTCGATAAACGCTGATCCGAAGAGCGTTGAAATTTGAAACAGCGTCACAAATTTTCCTGGGTTGCAACGGAGCCACTTTCGAAGCTCCTCAGCGTAGTGAAGGCTAAGAGGCTTCATGAAAGACACATCAAGCGGTTGCAACTTGTGAGAACAATGCGGGGGTAAACAAAGCAACGAAACTCCATTATCTCTTGCGTAATCTATGACCTCTAGATTCTTGGTGTGGGTGGAATGTCCGTCTAATATGAGGAGAACCGGAAAGTCCTTTGATGCCTTATAAAGTGCTACAAATTTTTTAAACCATACTAAGAATAGCTCAGCTGTCATCCATTCAGTGCTATGAGCCTCAGCCCAACTCCCTGGAGGTAGTCCCAGCTCAAACTCCTTCTGCATTTTCTTCCTCGGAAAAACTAACATCGGGGGCATGTATGATCCACTTGGAGACACGCAAATAAGGCAAGTTACGGTCTCTCCCCTTTCTGCAGAAGTTATTGCACCAACTTGTCGTTTACCCTTACAAGCAATGATTTTGAATGTTTCTTAGGGTTCACTGAAACACCAGTTTCATCACAATTAAATATCTGCGACGCTGTAAGTTTGTGCTTATCTACCAATTGAGTGAGTAGCGAAAAAAACTATCCACAACTATTCTATTAAATCTCATAACTCTTGCATCAGACGTTGACTCTGGCTTACGTACAGACAAACTAGGACTTCTCTTAAAAAATACGTTGCCTCAGTCTTAACCAGCTATTTCATTTTAAAATCTATGAGCTATGCCATTTCTTTGAGGTAACTGGTATGATAAGCTACATAAGTCCCTCATCGTCAGACCAAATGACCACGACTCCATAGTTTTCAAGCACCTCACAAGCTCAAGTTCCTGTTCTTGGGTAAAAACGGTTTGAAATTTCCCTGCAGTTTTATCAAGCTGATGCTCAGGATTTTCCTTTTTTTCTTAACGTATCTTTCAAGAGTAGTTTGGGGAACGTCAAACTCATTAGAAGCATTTAGGCAACCACATCGACCAGAAATAACCGCTACAACAGCATCGTTCATCGCCTCAGTAGACCAGGATTGTCTGTTTGTCTTTCTCTTATTTACACGGACCATCTGAAAATCAATTAAAAAAAGTTACTGAACCAGTTTTAATGGCTTGTCAGACCAAAATAGGGCAGGGTGTGAAGGAGGACTTCCCCAATCCGCCCCACCCGTTCCACCCCCCGAACACCGCTTATTATTCTGCGGTTCTGGCCATGCAAAAACTTCAAGTAAAGAAACAATAAGTTGACTAAAACAAAGCCCATTTAACGTATTACAAGTATGACTAGCTACAGATGTAATGCAAAGAAGTGTGTTAACCTTACCTTTATTACAAAATCAATAAAAGTTGCACTCGAACAGCAAATAACTAGAAGACAACTGGTTCTCTCATTAAACGAAAGGACACTAAACAAACATGGATTCCGCAGTTCAGCTGTACCGAGCTGGAGTAGTTATAGCTATTGCCGCTTGACGCAGCACCTTTCTTGTCATCTAACCCCGTTCCGCCCCTTACCCCGTTCCACCCCGTGTTCCCCTATGTTTGTTAGTCACCAACTAAATGATGTTTTTGTTTTGATTTCAATCTATCCCCTGGTTAATTGTACGAGTTTTTTTTTGGGGGGGGGGGCAGTTTTGCGGACTTAACGGATAACGTCTAATTTTCTGAGTTCGGTTTTTACTTTTTTTTTAACGTTTTACATATTTGAAATTGACCCTTTTACAAATGGCTCTTGTTGTTTGATTGTTTGTTTTTGTTGTTCTTTCTTCGACGTATTTGACTCTAAAGCACGGATTTGGTCCTTTTGGGCTTTCGATAGCCATTTTCAGCAATAAATCTTATCTTATCTAGAAAATATAGCCGTGACGGTCGGAAATGAAATGTGAAAAAACATGTTTTTTCGACTGCAAGTAGGGAGCAACATTAAAACTTAAAACAAACAGAAACTATTACGTAAATGAAGGTGGTTGCTCCTCCTTGACACCTCGCTCTTTACGCTAAATTTTGAACTTTGTCCCAATTCTTTGAGAACGGGTCCTGAAACACAAGATTCTTTTAATTAGAACAATAAGAGCCTTTTTTTAAGTAGAGTAAAGAGGAAGTTGTTTTTTTTTATTTAATTTCCAAACAATTAATACAGGTTTGAATTTGGCTCATCGTACATGAAAATTAAAAAAGAATTTGCATATTAAATTTGGCTAAGTTTCTCTCCGTGTAAAATTTCCTCTGGACAGTTCGCCTTCAGAGACTACCCTCCAATGTGAAAATCTCCCCGTATAAAATCTATGTTTCAGCAGTCGCTATTAAAGAATGGGACAAAATTCATACTTTTGCGTAATAGCGTGGTGATGAGGATGGGGCAACCCCCCTCATGTACATAAGAATTTCTGTTCGTTTTCAGTTTTAATGTTGCTCTTTACTTTCAGTTGAAAAACTTGTTTTTTTTCTCATTTAGAACATCGATTAGATTCCGTAAATGGTTTGATAAAATAGTTGACGTTCCCTTGAGTTGTATTGAGCCAAGTTAAAGTATATTTTGTATTATTAGTGAAATTATTTTTTCTTTAACTTTCTGTTTTCGCTGAGTGACAATACCATTGTCGTCATTAAGTAGTTCTTGTCCTGTTTGTGTATGTGCGTGGTTGTCTCTCTTGTGCTTTGTGGTTTTTTTCTTTTTATTTACTAATCAAGCATCCCTTTTTGTATATAGAGGATACAAATAAATTATTATTATTATTTGTGTATCATTCACTAACAAACTGTAAGTAGTGACTCGCGCTAATAGTAACCAAAACTCTCAAAACATGTACATTGAAAAAATCAAATTTCTAATGCTATTAATTTAAAAAACTGTTTTCCAACAAAGGAATTTTTGCATAGAAAAGTAAAGAGCTACATTAAACCAAAGACGAGCTGAATTAATGTCAAATAATAATTCAAATTTCGGATAAACATAAATCACCATTAATGAATAGCCAAGACTCAAAATGAACGGAAATTAAAATGAATAATCAAGTCAATCAAAAGCGAACAAAAACACCGCAAAGAGGAATAGGGCTAACGCCCCCCTAAGCCATTTAAGGGCTAGAGCGTCATTTACGCTCAATGGAAAACAATTTTCATTTTAAGCAGTGGGAATTATGATTGTCAAAACATCAACAATGACAGCAAAAAAAGGAAGCCACTATAACAACCATTTAGAAAATAAGTAATGACAGTAAACTGACTGCTTAATTTATGCTGATATTCATTCCAGGAATTCTCTGGAACTTTGAACTTATTAACGTTATAAAAGAGAAGACGTATCCATATTCGTATCTGTATTTGTATTCGTATCCATTTTTAAAACTATTTTCTAACTTATTCATTTTATTAAAAAAAATAATGCAAACTTGGTGATTTTCTGATAATTACACTTAGGCTCTTTGCCTAGTTAAGAAGAATAGCAACATTAAAAAGAATATTTACTGCACCATTTTTTTATTACTAATTATTTTTTTGCTCTTACCTCTTCCATATAGTCTGTGTTGCTGCTATTAATAGAAATGTACGCAATTGCAACCTTTCATTATCCTTTTTTAATTGTGGCATTCTTGTTTTATATCAGTGTTTTGCTATACATCTAAGTATTTCGTTTTCAGGAAAAAGGGATGCCCTACTCTTTTGCATACAAGGTCAATGATCCTTACAACTATAACGATTTTGGACACAAAGAGCAAAATGATGGATACGCAACAACCGGGGAATACTTTGTAAATCTTCCAGACGGTCGACTACAAGTGGTTAAATACATATCTGATCACAACGGATATCGGGCTGATGTTTCGTACATCGGAAAAGCAAAATACGAAGGACCAACTTACAGCCAGAGTTATGATCACAAGGCAGGCTTTAATTCAAGCCCTGCAGACACGTACGACCAATATAAATCTGTCGATAAGCCACGCTACAGACCGTCATATAAAAAATATAAAACTGCTTATAAGAAAACCTACGCACCATCATATGAGAAATACAAAACTGCCTACAAACCAAACTACGCTCCAAAGTACAACAAGTACAAGCCTATTTACAAAAAGAATAAAGCGATTAAAAACAGGCCCACATATCCAGTGGGTTTCAAGTCTAAAGTCCGACTGGTTTCAGTTGTTAAGGATAATCCTGCTGATTATGATCTAAATCAAAAGAATGATAGAAGATACATTTCAGCCCGTGCAAGTGAACTGAACGAATATGAAACGATTCCAATTTACAAACCAAAGGATAGGTTAGGTGATTTACCCTGGTCAGAAACAGGTTGGGTGCCTATGTACATACCTAGCTATTAATAAATAATTTATTCAATTTTTGTACAGCTTTAGTATCCATGGTTGTCAAATATGACACTTTTTCTCTGCGGGTGAAACCAAATTTCGACAATTTCATGACCCAAGCTCTTAGCGATCTTCTGTTGGCTGATGCGGTTAGTAAATTTGATTATGAAACCAAAGAACCATTTTTGTTATTTTCATTGAAAAACACTTTTTTGTTAATTTAATTCACAATTTAAAAAAATGAGTAAAATTGCCCTCCCTAGAATTAAAAATTAGGTATTTGCCCTATTTACCCATACCCCTACATTTTCGTGAATAAACACCACTGCTTGAGATTTATCTCGACACATGTTCTCCAGTTTCCAGGATGTTTTCCAGTTTGAATTAGATATGAATTGTCGCATCTAAAGCCCAAAAGGACTTTAATCTTGGGAAAGGGGCTCCTCAAGGAGATTTGAATGATTTTTCTTTAAAATATCTTAATATTAGGTGTGAAAATCATTAATTTGAAATATTACTTTATTAATTTGAAACATGCGGGTGTTTATGCTCCTTTTGACCTTTTGAAGTTCTTTTTTTTAAACGAAATTATTTTACTCTTTTGATAGTAACTTTTTATATTGTAAGTCATCTATCAGAGACAGTAGTAACTTACTGATTTACAACAAAATATTTTAACATTCTATTACGAAATAATCCCTCTGTATTACTGCTTCGTTAATTTGAAGCTTACGGGGGACACGTACTTCTTCTGGACTTTGAAGTTTATTAATTAAAAAAAAAATTTCCACAAAATAAGTTTTTCAAAGAAAAGTAAAGAGCTCCATAAAACAAAAAATTAGCAAAAATAAAGTCAAATAATCTACCAAGCGTGAAACTACCACAAATCAGCATCGATTAATAAGTGAAATCCAAAACGAAAGAAATTACAATAAATAACCGAGTCAAGCTCAAAACGAACATAAATTTACATAAGTTGGGCTCAAAATCCCTATGCCTTCCTAAGGCCAGAACATAATTTGCATTTTACTGAAAAAAATATAAATGTTTTTACTTTTATAACTTTAATAAATCAAATAATGTTAACATTTTGATTGCTAAATATCAGTATATGTATATTAAACTGACAATGCATATTCATTTGTATTTTTTCAGTAAAGTGCAAATTTTGTTCTGACCTTGGGAAGGCATACGGGTTTTGCGCACAACTTATGTTAATTTCTGCTCGTTTTTTAGTTTGACTCGGTTAATTATTGTAATTTCTTTTCGCTTTGGGTTTCATTTATTTATTGATGCTGATTTGTGGCAGTTTCACGCTTGGTAGATTATTTGATTCTATTTTTGCTCATTTTTTGTTTAATGGAGTTGTTTACTTTTCCTTGAAAAACTTATTTTGTGAAAAAAGTTTTTTTAATTAATTTCTGTTCGTTTTACATTGACATAGTTATTTCAGGAAAAAAAAATAATACTTTAAATATTTTCGTTTTTTAAGACTTTATAGTTTGGCCTGCTATTTGTATGCTGGAGAAAAATTTTCAGCAATTTTTAACAACATACACCCTTTTAAAGATCTGGACCCAAATAATACTGTTTAATTTAGTTTCATACCTCCTCTATTTGACCTGAAATGGAAAACTTGATACCATTCGCAAAAAAATCTGTTTACTTTGTATGATAGCTTGGATACACTTACGCTATTTTGATTTGGCTAAAATTTAAGAGCAGAAATGGGAGGGTTGGCGTGTGAGGGTGGGCGTGCGAGGTGGGAGTAGAAGGGGGATTAGTTGCCCTTAAATCACTTTCGACTATTTAAAAGGGCATCAGCCCTTTCGGTTTTCAATCGAAAGAGCCATTTTCGAAGTTCCCACGACAGCTCCTTTGATACGAAGTGCCCTGGTCTAAACAACAACAAAAAATAATAGATTATATCCACTTCGATCTTTACTATAAAAATGCCAAGCCTTCCAATCACTTTTTACTATTAAAAAGGGCACTAGGCCTTTCGATTTCTAATCGAATGAACATTTTTGGAAAGGACAACGCTTTCTATAAGCACCTTATATGCCCCCAGGGCATAAATTACAACCCTTACCCTAAGGTCTGTTAGGGTGGTTGTCATCCTCTAAGACCGAATTTCCAGAACTTTCAACTACGTTAAACTACATGACAATCTAAAAATTTTGGTTGTCTTTGTAGCCATGGTGGGTACAAAAGGAGCGCTAGTCGACTTTCAATCACATTCTAATATTGAAATTTCAACCCTCCACATCCTATTTTTGATTGAATCGGTCCTTTTTGAAATTTCTGCGACAGCTTCTTCTATACGAAAGGCCCTGCTTTAAAGGAAAAATTAATAAATAATACATTGTGCCAACATCGTTCTTATATGTCCCCAGGGTATAACTTAAAACCCTTACCCTCAGGGCTGTGGGGGAGTGTCTTCCTCTTTACTTAGTCCCCGTTTCTTGTCTCGTTCTCGAGTGTCCCCGTTTTTTATTTAGGCAGCGCGATCCTGCTGCCTATCATTTATGCAACAACTTTCTATTTAAACCTTATATTCCCCCAGGGCATAACTTACAACCTTTGTACTGATACCTCTGAGGGGGTTTTCACCCTAAAAGACTTAACTTCCAGAGTGTTCAACTACGTTGAACAAAATGAATATTTCAAAATTTTGATTGGATGTGTTTTGGAAAATGGTGGGTGTGAGAGGGGCGTTAGTCACTATTCAATCACTTTTAACTATTAAAAAAGGCACTAGCCCTTTCAATTTACAAATGAATAAGCCCTTTTCAAGTTTCTACGACAACGCTTTCAATAAAAACTTTATATGCCCCAGGACATAACTTACAACCCTTGCCCTGAGGGCTGTGGGGGGAGGTGTTGTCATCCTTAAAGACCTAATTTCCAAAACTTTCAACTTTGTTGAATAAAATGACTATCTAAAAATTTTGATTGGATGTGTTTGGGGAAAAGGTGGGCGTGAGAGGGGGGTTAGTTGCCCTTAAATCACTTTCGACGATTAAAAAGGGTACTATCCCTTTGAATTTCAATCAAATGAGCCCTTTTTCAAATTTATACGACAAAACTTTCAATAAAAACCTTATATGCCCCCAGGGCATAGCTTATAATCCTTGCCCTGAGGGTTGGGGGGGAGTGTCCTCCTCAAAAATATGTTTTCTATCTGGAAATCAACTACACTGAACAAAATGGCTATCTCAAAATTGCTATTGGATGTGTTTGGGGGAATTATGGGCGTGGCCGGAGGGCTAATTGCCCTCCGATCAATTTCGACTATTAAAAAGGGCACTAGCCCTTTGAATTTCCAATCGAATGAGCCTTTTTTGAAGTTTCTACGACAACGCCTTCTATAAAAACCTTATATGCCCCTAGGGCATAACTTAAAACCCTTGCCCTGTGGGCTGTGGGGGAGTGCCCTCCTCAAAACATATTTTCTATATGGAAATCAACTACGCTGAACAAAATGGCTACCTCAAAATTTTGATTGGATGTGTTTGGGGAAATGATGGGCATGGGAGGGGGATAGTTGCCTTTCAATCACTTTTGACAATTAAAAAGGGCACTAGCCCTTTGAATTTACAATCGAATGAGCCTATTTTGAAGTTTCTACGACAACGCCTTCTATAAAAACCTTATATGCCCCCAGGGCATAAATTAAAACCCTTGCCCTGGGGGTTGTGGGGGAGTTTCCTCCTCAAAAACATATTAGACATATATCTATCTAGAAATCAACTACGCTGAACAAAATGGCTATCTCAAAATTTGGATTGGATGTGTTTGGGGGAATGATGGGCGTGGGGGGGGGCTAGTTGCCCTCTAATCACTTTCGACTATTAAAAAGGGCACTATCCCTTTGAGTTTCCAATCGATTGAGCCTTTTCTGAAGTTCCTACGACAACGCCTTCTATAAAAACCTTATATGCCCCCAGGGCATAACTTAAAACCCTTGCCCTGAGGGTTTTAACTTTTGATCACTTTTGACTATTAAAAAGGGCACTAGAACTCTAAATTTCCATTCGAATGAGCCCCTTTTAAAGTTTCTACGACGACCCCTTCCATATGAAGTGCCCTGCTCTAAAGGAAAAAATAGTATATAATACATTGTGCCAACATCGTTCTTATATGCCCTCAGGGTATAATTTAAAACCCTTGCCCCGAGGGTTGTGGGGGAGTGTACTCCTCAAAAACATATTTCTATCTGGCAATCAACTACGCTGAAGAAAATGGCTATCTCAAAATTTTGATTGGATGTGTTTGGGGGAATGATGGGTGTGGGGTGGCTAGTTGCCCTCCAATCACTTTTGACTATTAAAAAAGGCACTAGCCACTCCAATCTTCAATTGAATGAGCCCTTTTCGAAGTTTCTACGACCACTCCTTCAATACGAAGTGCCCGGCTGAAGAAAAAAAACACATTGTGCGCACATCGTTCTTTACTTAGGCAGCGTTAGCGCGCTGCCTATGATTTTGGTTTACATAAATTTTTTCATATTGAAGCTTATTCATTAAAAACAGAAAAAAAAATAACAACTAAACCAATAATAGCCACCCCAATGCAAACAGTACAAGAAAGAGCACTTGCGACAGGGGAGCTATTAACATTAAAAAAAATATATATATATTTAACCAATCAACGACAAAAGAAAAGAAAAAAACAAAAATTTAGACAAAGAAACTAATAGCAACATGACTAGATAACGCAGCAAATCTAATAAATTATGTAACCAAAATACAAACTGTTACCAATTTCTTGTCAATCATTTTGTAATAAAAATAATGTCACTAGAAACTTTGATTTTTTAGATCAGATTAAATTATGCGCTTATTAATAAATGTGTATTCCATTACCAGAAAATCCCTGGATTTAGTACACACTTAGGAAGCAACTTGGAATAATACCTTATGAATAATGCATGGTAAATTTTTATAGATCTAACAGAGATACAAAGTGTATATGTTCATATTGAGATCTAACTGAGGCTCTTATATTATCTCCAGTCAACATTTGTAGTGTCATTTTCTGCATCCCAGGTAATTGCTTCAAATGAGTGGAAAAAGTATTGACTCATACATTATACTAAATACACGTTTAGTCTCATCACATAATTCGGGAAAATATGTTCTTTAACTTTCTCATCTTTCTAAATTTCTTGTAATTTTAATACTAAATAAAAAAAAAAGTTTTTTATTACGGAATGTAAGGAGAAACTCTAAAATCTAAAACGTACAGAAACTATTCCATAATAGCTTAAAAAAGGAGAAAAAGAAACTAAAAACAACATAACAAAATAACGCAACAAATTGAATAAATTATATAACAATAATACAAACTATTGTCAATTTGTTATTAGAAGGGAGGCCTCTGAGGTTTCAAGCGGGCCCATACGGAAAATAACATAGGGAAATTTGCATAGGGAAAATAACATTGGATTCCTAGCGGAGCCCTCTGACGTCACAGTACACACCCCCGTTTCAAGCGCATGTTTTGTCTGTGACACACCCCTTTGAATTTCAAGCGCAGCCCTCTGACGCCACGGTACACAACCCCGTTTCAAGCGCATGTTCCGTCACGCCACACCCCGTATATATTTCTATGACATCCCTAGAGAATTAGCATTGAGTTTCTACGACATCCCTATCCCCTTTCCTACGACAAACCCTCTAACGTCACGGTACACACCTCCATTTCAAGCACATGTTTCGTCACGCCACACACGCCTATATATTTCTATGACATCCCTAAAGACTTAGCATTGAGATTCGATGACATCCCTATCCCTTTTCCTATGACAAACCCTCTAACGTCACGGTACACACCCCCGTTTCAAGCGCAGGTTACGTCACGGGATACACCCCTGTGCATTTCTATGATATTCCTATTCCTTTTCCTATGATGAATTTCAAGCGCCTGTTTCGTCATGTGACACACCCCTTTGAATTTCTGTGACAGCCCTCTGACGTCACGGTACACACCCCGGTTTGAAGCGCATGTTACATCACATGACACACCTTCACCTTTAAAGGGTCATATAAGTGGAGCTACCAACCCCTCAAGCCATCACACCCACGCTATGCAGTTACCGGTTGTATTAAAGGGAACACAGTTGCCAAGACTCCGTGACACACCCCTCTGGACTCCAATGACGTCATGACACACCACGTTTCAAACGGAGAGGTCTAATGTGCTTGGCGCAATTCTATGTCACCATGCGTCAGGAACCTATGGGGGAATTCCCGCTTGTAACGTAACGGCCACTCACACCTTACGTAATTATTATGCAACACTGTCACGCAATACTTATTTTTTGCCCAAAACCCCCGAAGCGTTTTTTTTTCATTAACTTAATGGTGGTACACACTTTATGTAAGGCTGGCGTATTGAATTCCCATCCAATGGAACGCGCTCTAACCGAGAGAGCTAAGAAGACATTCCTGATGTTCTGTATTAGAGAAATACTTTCAGTAAACAACACAATCCCCTTGACGTCACAGGTGCTCCCTTGCAAGTGCCATTGTTTTTACATGGACCTGCAACATTAGGTATGAAGACGGGGAATATTGATTTTCAGAGACAATTTCTGACGAGATGTTTATACAAAGGGGAAACCAATCCTTTCTTTATGTGGGATATAAGATTTCACACTATCATTACAATACGCCTCCCCCCCTAGCATGCACTACCGGAGGAATAAGGGTGATGTTAGATGCAAATTTCAGACACATTTAGAGCCCTTAAAAAATACAGCGTTTTTAGACAGGACAATGCAAATGAGAAAAACATGAAAAGGCTTAAAATGGGATAAAACATATGAACAATAACATGCATAAATTAAAGAAAGATGGGGGGCTCCTAGCAGGCAATCTTAGAGGAGGTGGTATTATCAGAGGTTAATTTCTACGCACTATTGAGGTATTTCTGAGATCCATTAGCGAAATACAGCGTTTTGAGATAGGACAATGCAAATGGGACAAACAAAACATGAAGTGGCTTTAAATGAGGTGAAATATAAACAATAACATACGTAATTTAAGGAAACCTGAGGGGAGAGGATTCCGGGAAGAGGAGCCGTCTGTGGAGGGGGAAGAGGCCGGTTTTTTCGGTCGCCAGCTCAACACTGCCTTTTTTTATTCATATATTTTTCTTTTGTTGCGCAAAGCGCTAATTTTCAAGTGTTTATTTATTGTTAGCCCGCCTCCATCCGCTAAAATGCCGTCTTTTCCGTCGCCAGCTCAACACTGCCTTTTTATTCATATATATATATATATTTTTTTTTTGCACAAATTTCAAGTTTTTTATTTTTAAATGTTTTCTTATTTTTTTTTTGTTAGCCCGCCTCCGTCCACTGGGATACCGGCCCGCTCGCTGGCCACCTCCGAGGGAGTGTCAACTCCCCAGACTGGTTTGTCTCAGCCCTCACGCAGCCCAGGGTTTTTTTTTTCAGTAAAAATATCAAAAAACACAAAGGGGGGAATTCTGTTTCGAGAAATTCTTGTTCCCACCCATCCCATGCACTGCGGGGTATTTTGGTCAGTATCTAATCATTTCAGAGACGGAATCTGGACTTCAGCTAGGGCGATAAAGGAGGTTAAAAAATGGTCTCGCACGAGATGATTTAAAAAGTAGTAATAATAAGAAAATTATCATATAATTTCTAGAACATGCCCACCTCTGACGTCACAGCATCCTTGTTTCTAGCGGTCATCTGGCAAGATTCCCTCCAAGGTAAATTCCCACACTGGCAAGATTACCCGCCCTGGCAAGATTCTCAAGATAATTTAAAAAGTAGTAATAGTAGGGAAATAATGATAGAATTTCTAGGACCTGCCCCCCCCCCCCTCTAACGTCAGAACACTCCTGGTAAAGTTCCCACCCCTGGCAGGCTTCCCGGAATTTCAGGCATTCTATTATTTCTTCTATATTGGCATGATTCATAGCCTTTTGTTTTGTAGTATATTGTTTTTCTGGAAGATCCACGGGATTTCCGTAACCAGGTCACGGGATTTCCGTTACCGGGTAACGAAAATCCCGTGTATCTTCCAGAAAAACAATATACTACAAAACAAAAGGCTAGGAATCATGCCAATAATTTTACTTTTTTCCTTGTCTCTATGAGTTCCCATGTTTGGTCAGATAGCCACTGGTCTTTTGGGCTCATGCGGTACCCAATGGTGGCTTTCGCGGCATCTTGAAAGCACAAATTGATTGCTATCAGCATCATATAGTAAAGACAAGGCTCCAAATCTATTCCGTATCTCTAGTTTAAAGGCTTGGTTGAATTCTCTCAACCTCAGTTTATCCGAGTCAAAGACTGGGTTTAAGGAAGCTTTTTTGGGTTTCCATTTCTTTTCAACTTGAGGCGGATTTTTCCTGCCATCAGATTATGATCTGAACCGACGTCAGCTCCTCTATATCCCCTTATATCGAGTAGGCTTGATCTCCACTTCCTGTTCCAAAGACAATGGTCAATTTGATTTCGGGTGGTGCCATCGGGAGATATCCAAGAATATTTGTGTACATCCCGATGAGAAAATAGGGTACCTCCAATTACTAGGTCGTTAAGGAGCGCGAAGTCGATAAGTAGTTCTCCGTTTTCGTTTCGCTAGCTCAGGCCATGCTCGCCGAGAACCTTTGGGGAAAACGATCGGTCGTTCCCTACTTTCGCGTTAAAGTCTCCTAGAATACATGCAGAATAGGTTGCGGTTAGGATTTCCCCCGAGGGCAGGCCCCTGAGGTCCCGGGTGTGGGTCGGAAGCCCACAGCCCAACTCTCCCTGTTTATCTTGGCTTGGGACAGGCTGCATACGCAGGCGAGGCTATTTTTTACCAATTGGATAAAATGAAAGGTCCATCCTTTTGCCAATTTTAACTTTATAATAACTCTATTTTCGTTTTAAATCTTTTTTGATTTCATTGTATTAATTTTTTTTTATTTCGAAATACGAATTTGGCCCAACCTGGCTTTTGGTAGTATTTCTTTGTAATAAAAATATTGTCTTACAACTCAATACTGAACTCTCAATATGGATCTCCTCTGTATATTTTATAATACATCCTAAATTATTTTCTTTTTTCTATAAAGCAAAATGTCGGGCGTAATACAAAATATACTGCTAAATTTAGCGTTAATAACAGTCCTGTGTCATTCTTAAATCGTATTGCAAGAAGTTTTTAGTCCCTGTATAATGTAATGTCATCATAGGCAACGCGCTAGCGCTGCCTAAGTAAAGAACGATGTGGGCACACTGTGTTGTTTTGTTTTTTTTTGTTTTTTCTCCGTACCCGGGCACTTCGTATCGAAGGAGTCGTCGCAGAAACTTCGAAAAGGGCTCATTCGATTGGAAATTGGAGTGGCTACTGCCCTTTTTAATAGTCGAAAGTGATTGGAGGGCAACTACCCCCCCCCCCACGCCCATCATTCCCCAAAATATGTCCCATCAAAATTTTGAGATAGCCATTTTGTTAAGCGTAGTTGATTTCCAGATAGAAAATATCTTTTTGAGGAGGACACTCCCCCACAACCCACGGGGCAAGACTTTTAAGTTATGCCCTGAGGGCATATAAGGTTTTATCGAAGGCGTTGTCGTAGTAACTTCAAAAAAGGCTAATTCGATTGTAAATTCAAAGGTCTAGTGCCTTTTTATTGTTGAAAGTGATTGTAAGGCAACTAGCCCCCCCACGCTTATCATTCCCCCAAATACATCCAATCAAAATTTTGAGATAGCCAATTTGTTCAGCGTAGTTGATTTCCAGACAGAAAATATCTTTTTGTGGAGGACACTCCCCCACAACCCTCGCGGCAAGGGTTTTAAGTTATGCCCTGGGGGCATATAAGTTTTTTATAGAAGGTGTTGTCGTAGAAACTAAAAAAAGGCTCATTCGATTGGACATTCAAAGGGCTAATGCACTTTTTAATAGTCAAAAGTGATTGGAGGGCAACTAGGCCCCCACACCCATCATTCCCCCAAACACATCCAATCAAAATTTTGATATAGCTAATTTGTTCAGCGTAGTTGATTTCCAGATAGAAAATATCTTTTGAGGAGGACACTCCCCCACAACACTCGGGGCAAAGGTTTGAAGTTATGCCCTAGGGGCATATAAGGTTTTTATAGAAGGTGTTGTCGTAGAAACTTCAAAAAAGGCTCATTCAATTGGAAATTCAAAGGGCTAGTGCCCGTTTTAATAGTCGAAAGTGATTGTAGGGCAACTAGCCCCTCCCACTGCGCCCATTATTTCCCCAAACACATCCAATCAAAATTTTGAGATAACCATTTTGTCCAGCGTACTTGATTTCCAGATAGAAAATATGTTTTTGAGGAGGACACTTCCCTACAACCCTCGGGGCAAGGGTTTTAAGTCATGCCCTGGGGGTATATAAGGTTTCTATAGAAGCGTTGTCGTAGAAGATTCAAGAAAGGCTCATTTGATTGTAAATTCAAAGGGCTAGTACCCTTTTCTAATAGTCGAAAGTGATTGGAGGGTAACTAGCCCCCCCCCCCACACCCATCATTCCCCTAAACACATCCAATCAAAGTTTTCAGATAGCCATTTTTTTCAGCAAACTTGATTTCCAGATAGAAAATATGTTTTCGAGGAGGACACTCCCCACAACCCTCAGGGCAAGGGTTTTAAGTTGTACCCTGGGGGCATATAAGGTTTTTATAGAAGGCGTTGTCGTAGAAACTTCAAAACAGGCTCATTCGATTGGAAATTCCAAGCGCTAGTACCCTTTTTGATAGTCGAAAGTAATTGGAGGGCAACTAGCCCCCTCCCTCACGCCCATCATTCCCCCAAACACATCCAAACAAAATTTTGAGATAGCCATTTTGTTCAGCGTAGTTGATTTCAAGATAGAAAATATGTTTTTGAGGAGGACACTTCCCTACAACCCTCGGGGCAAGGGTTTTAAGTTATGCCCTAGGGGTATATAAGGTTTTTATAGAAGGCGTTGTCGCAGAAGATTCAAGAAAGGCTCATTTGATTGGATATTCAAAGGGCTAGTACCCTTTTCTAATAGTCGAAAGTGATTGGAGGGTAACTAGCCCCCCCCCCACGCCCATCATTCCCCCAAACACATCCAATCAAAATTTTCAGATAGCCATTTTTCAGCATACTTGATTTCCAGATAGAAAATATGTTTTCGAGGAGGAGACTCCTCACAACCCTCAGGGTAAGTGTTTTAAGTTATACCCTGGGGGGAATATAAGGTTTTTATAGAAGGCGTTGTCGTAGAAACTTCAAAACAGGCTCATTCGATTGGAAATTCAAAGGGCAAGTACCCTTTTTAATAGTCGAAAGTGATTGGAGGGCAACTAGCCCCCTTCCCACACCCATCATTCCCCAAACACATCCAATCAAAATTTTTAGATAGCCATTTCGTTCAGCGTAGTTGATTTCCAGATAGAAAGTATTTTTTTGAGCAGGACACTCCCCCACAACCCTAAGGGCAAGGGTTTTAAGTTATGCCCTGGGGGCATATGAGGGTTTTATAGAAGGCGTTTTCGTAGAAACTTCAAAACAGGCTCATTCGATTGGAAATTCAAAGCGCTAGTACCCTTTTTAATAGTCGAAAGTCATTGGAGGGCAACTGGCCCCTCCCCCGCGCCCATCATTCCCCCAAACACATCTTATCAAAATTTTGAGATAGCCATTTTGTTCAGTGTAGTTGATTTCCAGAAAGAAAATTTGTTTTTGAAGAGGACACTCCCCCACAACCCGCAGGGCAAGGGTTTTCAGTTATAGTCTAGGGGCATATAAGATTTTTATAGACCGTAGTGTCATGGAAACTTCGAAACACGCTCTTAAACCTGGACAGTCAAATGGCTAGTGCTCTTTTTCAAAGAAGCAAGTAAGTGGAGGACCCTTAGCAGACCCTCCCCCCCCCACGCCCTTCATTCCCCCAAACACATCAATCAAAATTTTGAGATAGCCATTTTGTTCAGCGTAGTTGATTTCCAGATAGAAAATATGTTTTTGAGGAGGACAGTCCCCCACATCCCTCAGGGTAAGGGTTTTAAGTTATGCCCTGGAGGTATATAAGGTTCTTAAAGAAGGCGTTGTCGTAGAAACTTCACTTAAAGCTCATTCGACTGGAAACTCAAAGGGCTGGTGCCCTTTTTAATAGTCGAAAGTGATTGGAGGGCAACTGCCCTCCCCCACACCCATCATTCCCCCAAAAAACATCCAATAAAATTTTAGATACTCATTTTGTTCAGGGTAGTTGATTTCGAGATAGAAAACATATTTTTAAGGAGGACACTCACCCACAACCCTCAGGGCAAGGGTTACAAGTTATGCCCTGGGGGTATATAAGGTTTTTATTGAAATCTTTGTCGTAGAAACTTGAAAAAGGGCTCATTCGATTTGAAATTCAAAGGACTAGTACCCTTTTTAATAGTCAAAAGTGATTTTAGGCCAACTAACCCCCCTCTCTCGCCCACCTTTTCCAAAAACACATCCAATCAAAATTCTTAGATATCCATTTTATTCAACGTAGTTAAAAGTTTTGGAAATTAGGTCTTTAAAGATGACAGCCCCTCCCCCCACAGCCCTCAGGGCAGGGGTTGTAAGTTATGCCCTGGGGTTCCTATAAAGTTTTTATTGAAAGCGTTGTCGTAGAAACTTCAAAAGGGATCATTCAATTGGAAATTGAAAGGGCTAGTGCCTTTTTTAATAGCTTAAAGTGATTGGATAGCGACTACCGCCCCTCTCACGCCCACAAGTCCCGAAACACATCCAATCAAAATTTTGAGATAGCCATTTCGTTCAGCGTAGTTGATTTCCAGATAGAAAATATTTTTTTGAGGAGGACACTCCCCCTCAGCCCTCAGTGCAAGGGTTGTAAGTTATGCCATGGGGGCATATAAGGTTAATATAGAAACTTGTTGTATATGATTTATAGAATAGATTTTAGTCTTCCTCAAATTAAATTTTTATATGTTTAAAAACTGAATGTTGACTTAAGATTAAATCAAAATGCACTGTGATAATACTAATTCCCAACAAGGCATCTCAGCAGTATCCCAAAAACAACTGAGGGTATTATGTTCAAACATTCCTAAAAGGAGGGGGTTATCATCCTAAAAGACCTAATTTCCAGAACTTTCGACTACGTTGAACAAAATGGATATCTCAAAATTTTGATTGGATGTGTTTGGGAATATGGTGGGCTTGGGAGGGGCATTAGTCACTATCCAATCGCTATATACTTCTGCTCTTAAAATTTAACCAAATCCAAATAGCGTAAGGGTATCCAAGCTCTCAAAGAAAGTAAACAGATTTTTTTGCAAATGGTATCAAGTTTTCCATTACAGGTCAGCTAGAGAAGTTATGAAACTAAATTAAACAGTACTATTTGTGTCCTGATTTTTAAAAGGGTGTATGCTCTTAAAAATTGTTATAAATTTTTCTTCGGCATACAACTAGCAGGCCAAACTATAAAGTCATAAAAAAAAAGATTTAAACTGATATTTTCTTTTACCGTGAAAAGACTATGTCAATATAAAACGAACAGAAATTAATTAAAAAAACTTTTTCCATAAAATAGGTTTTTCAAAGAAAAATAAAGAAGTCTATTAAACAAAAAATTAGCAAAAATAAAATCAAATAGTCTACCAAGCGTGAAACTACCCCAAATCAGCATCTATAAATAAATAAAACCCAAAACGAACAGAAATTACAATAATTAACCGAGTCAAACTTAAAACGAGCAGAAATAACATAAATTGGGCGCAAAACCCCTTTGCCTTCCCAAGGCCAGAACAAAATTTGCACTTTACTGAAAAAATACAAATGAATGTGCATTGTCAGTTTAATATACATATACTGAAATTTAGTAATGAAAATGTTAATACTATTTGATTTAATAAAGTTATAAAAGTAAAAACATTTATATTTGTGCTGATTCCAAATATATATAATTTTCAGTTTACTGTTGCCAATCAAAGGCTATGAGCCAGAGCATATAGGTCAAATTTTTGAAAAAGGTGAAAAAAACCTCCTACAAGTCAAAGAATCTTGATGGAAATCACACCCTCAGATTCAGCGTATCAGAGAACCCTACTGTAGAGATGCCAAGCTCCAGTCTATAGAAATGAGAAAATTTGTAGTTTTTGCCAGAAGAAGGATGACAGATTTGTGCTTATTTGTTCTTGCTGATTTTTCCAGGGATGATCTTATCAAATCAATGGCACTAGAATATCACGAGAGGGCTCGTTCTAACGAAAATTAAAAGCTCTAGTGCCCTTTTTAAGTGACCAAAAAATTGGAGGACAACTAGCCCCCATCCCATTCGCTTTCTTCCTGAAAGTCGTCTGACCAAAATTTGAGTTACCCATTTTGTTCAGTGTAGTTGAAAGGTACGATAGATATGTGTTTGGAGATGACATACCTCCTCCAAATCACCAGAGGAAAGGCTGCAAGTTATGAAGTTTGCCCATTGTTTACATATAATATTTGCTATAGAGAAGTATACTGGAATATTCCAAGGGAGGGGGGAGATATTTTCTGGGGGACGGATTTTCTAGGGGTAGAATTCCCCATTGAGATGGAGGTTTCTGTGGGTGAGCGTTTTAGGGGAAAGTTTACGATGGGGAAATTTGCCAAAATAAATTCTGGAAAAATTTGCAGCAGGGATGGAATTGTCCAGGGGTAATTTCCCGGCGGAAGAATTTTACATGGGAGAATTTTTAAATAGAGGAATTTTTCGTGGGGGGACTTGATTTCTTGGGATTATCTGAAAAACGATCACAAATTTGAAAAAAACAAGTTTTTCTACTGAAAGTAAGAAGTGAAATCAAAACTTAAAACGAACAGAAATTATTCAGTATATGACGGGGGATACCCCCTCCTAAATACCCACCTCTATACGCCAATGTTCGACCTTTTGTCTCATTTTCTTAAGAACTATTCTTAAAACACAAGGACCGTGTAATGGAATCAAAACCTTCCTTGAAAGTTCTTAAATAGAAACTTTAGCGTGAAGATAGGGGTAATGAGGAAGGGGCAGCCCCCTTCATATACGGAATAATTTCTATTCGTTTCAACTTTTAATGTTGCTCCTTACTTTAAGTAGAAAAAATTGTTCTTTTTTATTTAACTAAGGAAAGAACGATAATGTTACAATTTATTTTTTACTTCTGACCAAGGCACTTTGTTTATTAAGGGTTGTCGTTGAAACTTCGAAAGCGGCTCGATTGGAAACTGAAAGTTCTAATGCTCTTTCTAAGAATCAATAGTAATTGGTGGACAAACAGCCTCCGCCCCAAGCCCATCATTTCTCCATCCCAAAATTTTGGGATTGCCATTTTGTTCAACATATTTAAAAGGTCCAGTCATTATGTTTTGTGGATGACAACCCCCCCCCCCCCGCCCCCTTCCAAAAGCTTTCAGACAAAGGGCTACGAGTTATACTAGTTCCTCATTATTAACAAAAACTATTTTTTATGGAAGAGGTGGTCGTATAAACTTTGGAGGGGGTTCACTCGATTGGAAAACAGAAGTTCTAGTACCATTTTTAAGAGTCAGAAGTGGTCAGAAAGCAACTAGCCACCTGCCCCCACCTAGGTCCTCTTTTCTCTGCAGGCATCCACCAGAAATTTTGAGAAATTCATTTTGCTAAAAAAGGGTCCAAAGAACGAATAGCAATGCCTTTGGCGTTTACACAACCCCTCAGAGCCATAGGACAAGGGTTGTAAGTTATGCCCCGGAGGCATATAAAGTTCTTATGAAATGGGTTGTTGTATAAACTTCAAATGGGGCGCATTTTATTGAAAAGTGGAAGTTGTACAACCCTTTATAAGAGTCAAAAGTGATCAGAGGGCGACCCCCCTCCCGCGCCTATCATTTCCGAAAACTAGCATCCAATCAAATTACGTACACATCTATTTCTTGAGCTTTGTTGAAAGCTCTAGTAATTATGCCTTTGGGAATGTCATCCCCCCCGTCGCCTAGCCCTCAGGGTAGGGACTGTAAGCTAGGTAATTATTTCATTGTTTACAAATAGTGTGCCCTGGGACAAAAGTTCTAGTGCCCTTTTTGAAGATCAGAAGTGGTCAGAGGGCAACTAGCCACCCCCTTTTGTGTCTTATTTTCCCTAGATGAATGCAAAAAAATTTTTTGAGATTGTCATTTTGTTGAAAAATAATCCAAAGAACATATAACAACGCTTCCTGGGTTGAAATAATCGCCAGAACCCTGGGACGAGGGTTGTAAGTCATGTCCCGGGGACTTATAAGTTTTTTTTAGGCACTGGGTGGTCTATAAACTCCAGATGGGGCTTATTCGATTTGTAATTGAAAGTTCTAGTTACCTTCTTAAGAGTCAAAAGTGATCGGACGGCAACTAGCCTCCCCCCGCCCACCAACCTTAAGACCATGCTCCGATGTCTTATTATTTTTTTTAATAGAGGCACTTCATATGGAAGGGATGGTCGTATAAGCTTTGGTGGGGGCTCATTTGATTAAAAATCGGAAACCCTTTTAAGATCCAACATTGATGGAATGTTTTTCGAAACGTTAAGCGTGTATAAATATTGCATTCACTTATTGCGTCATATATGGTTACAGCCTACGCTTATGACGTCATTCTTCAAGCCTGTACATGAAAATACAGTTTTTTTGTAAAAATCGATTCTATTTTAAAAACTATTTTTTTAATTACAAAAGACGCTAGATAGAGCAATTTCCTTTAAAAGGAGCCATTAAACAGCTCTCTGCGATTTTCCAGTGCCGAACTAGCTGAGGAGAAAAAAAGGAAAAAAAAAAGATGCCGTCGATAAAGAATGTTATAGTTCAAGCCACTCTTCTTGTTTTTCAAGCCAACATATTTGCTTTTTTGTTCAAGCCAAGCGACTGTAAGTTTCCTATATAGATTTCGGACAAGGCGGTTCTAACAGAGAACTTTGCGTTCCGATCTGACACCATTTTTAGGAGTTAGGGGCAATTGTATTTCTTAGTGTGGGACGTGATCATCTCTTACTAGGTTGCTAGCTACCGCTGCTACCCGGATTAATATAAAAAAAAAAATCCCAAAAGATTTTTTTTCTAAGACAAGTAAAGATCTATAGTAAACTAAATGTGACCTGAAAAGTAAGTTATAAAATTATACGAACTTTACAGAAGTAATAAGGGTTAAACAATTTAAACTTAATGGAAATTGTCAAAACAGGAGTTAAGAGCTCCTAATACTTCTAAGCACTATAAATGATCAATTCAAACTAAAAACAAACAGAAATTGCCACAAACAGGGGAAAGCTTCTAAAGACCAGAGCGTCATTCACGCTTTACTGTAGACAGAATATTATGCTGCTATTTACTTAATTGTAGAGCTTAAGCAAAACTAGTACCTAACCTTTTTCAAACAGTTCGGGGTAATGAACCATAGGTAAGGAGCGACCCGGCTCAATAGTAACCGAAACTCTAAAAAGGGAATTTTGATACCAATAGATATATCAAAAGAATTGGATTTCTATGCTGATTTCTGACATATAAGTTTCATTAAGTTTAGTTTTACCCGTTAAAGGTCATGAGCCTGAGGAAATTTACCTTGTTTTCGAAAAAAGGGTGAAACACACCCTAAAAGTTATAGAATCTTAATGGAGATTACGCCATCAGATCCAGCGTATCAGAAAATGCCCATGTAGAGGTTTCAAGCTCCTATCTGCAGAAATGTGGAACTTTTCTTTGCAAGAAGAAACATCACGGATGCGTGTTTATTTTTGTGTGTTTTTTCCCAGGGGTGACTGTATTGACCCAGTGGTCCTAGAATATCGGGAGATAGCTCATTCAAACGGTAATGAAAAGTTCTAGTGCCCTTTTTGAGTCACCAAAAAATAGAGGGCAACTAGGTCCCCTTCCACGCCCCTTTTTTCTCAAAAGCGTCCGATCAAAATTTTGAGATAATCATTTTGTTCAACATAGTTGAAAGGCCGAGTAACTATGCCCTTAGAGACATCATGACCGCCAACAGCCCCCTTGGGGGTCTAATCTAGGTCCCTCCCACACCCCTTTTTTCTCAAAATCGTTAGATCTAAATTTTGAGATAATCATTTTGTTCAATATAGTTGATAGGCCGAGTAACTATGCCTTTGGAGATATCATGACCCCCCCCCCATAGCCCCTGTGGAAAGCCTTTAAGTTACAAAATGTGCCTATTGTTTACGTATAGCAATTGTTATTGGGGAGTATGCATACATTTTTGGGGTCGGTGGGAGGGGAGGAGAAAATTTTTAGCTGGTGAGATTTTCCATGGGGATAATGTTCCGTGGGGAGGAAAGTTTCCAGGGAGTGAATTTTTGAGGGTAAATTTTACACTGGGGGAAATTACCAGAAGTCCGATATTAATTTCGTCTTATGTCTTGCTTTCTCTTTGCCGACTCAACTTTACGCGTGGAAATATTAAGGGTAATTATCTGGGGTAAATTTTCATCAGGATTAAATTGTTTAGAGAAGAAATCCGTGGGGAGGAGGGATTTTCCTTGGAGTGTAGCCAGATTTCCTGGTATTATTTAAAAAACGATCAGAAATTAAATAAAAAAAAACATGTTTTTTTCAACTGAAAGAGAGAAGCAATATTAAAACTTAAAACGAACAGAAACTATTACGCATATGAGGGGGTTGCTCTTCCTCAAGACCTCGCTCTTTATGCTAAAGTTTGAATTCTGTCCCAATCCCTTAAAAATGACTCCTGTAACACTATGTTCGTTTAATTAGAACAATAAGAAGCTTTTATTTAAAAGTACTAAAAAAACTTCAGCGTAAAGAGCGAGGTGTTGAGGAAGAGCAATTCCCCTTATATACGGAATAAAATCTCAAGTACACACATCTCAAGTTATAAATTATCACTGACACAATTTAAATTTCATATGGGACATTTTTAAACTTCCAAGATGAATATCCAAGACTGTTTTGCTAAGCTGTTTACAAAGGGAGGATTAGCAGGATCCTCCCTTTACTAGTCTAACTTTGTCTCACTTTATTATCTCACTTTGTCTCACTTTATTATCTCACTTTGTCTCACTTTATTATCTCACTTTGTCTTACTTTATTATGATTAGTCCCACTTTGATCCCCCTAATTAACATTGTCATGCTGGTGTTCCTTTTGAGAACAGCTTAGCATACAGTTTTTGGTATTTATCTCAGAGGTGGAAAAAAATATTAGTAAACCTTTGCAATTTTAACTTTTAAATTGAAAGGCTTCAGGAGTTTACCCAAAAATGGAAGGAAACAGCTGGCTATGGGTAACATTCAGAATTCACTTGTAATCTTTTTGGAGATGTCCTATACTCTCGTAAATAGTGTTTATTTGTTTGTCAGTTATAATAATTTATTTTTGACCCGCTAACATAGTAATAAAGTGTATTGACAAATACAAAAGAAAAATAAAACACATACAAAAGAAACTTTCCTATGACATTATTAAATTTAAAAACAGTAATCTAACACGAGAGGATGAATGTGTTAGACAGATTTCTTCATGGGAATTTTGGATATTCGGCGACTCTAAATTGGCAAAAGCTACGAATCTCAAATCAGTATGGAAATCTTTTCTGATGTACATTCACAGAAAACGTTATTTTAAATTTTACTTTACCATAGAATCTGTTGTAAAGTAAAATTTATAATAACATTCCAAAAGACTGGTCTTCCGATTTTTTACAAATACAAAAGAAAAATATTTCAAAAATTCGTAGTAAAGAACTGTAAGTAAGGAGCGACTCGTCATTATAGTAATTCTTAAAAACGGAATTTTTATAAAAAAAAATTAAAAGTTCTAGTGCCCTTTTTAAGTGACCGAAAACATCGGAGGGCAACTAGCCCCCCTCCCACACCCCTTTTTTCACCAAAGTCGGTCAATCAAAATTTTCAGATAGCCATTCGGGTCCGCATAGTTAAAAGGTTTAATAGCTTTGTCCTTGGGGATGACATGACCCCCACAGACCCTAGGAGCACGACTGTAAGTTGTAAAATTGGCCCATTATTTCCACATAGTATTTGTTATTGGGTAGTAAAGGATTTTCCCCTGGGAGGGAAGTTTCTGAGAGTAAGCTTTCAAAGGAAAATTTTACAGGGGGATTTGCCAAAATTCCTATACCAAATTTGTTTGATTGGTCTTACTTACTCTTTGGTGGCTCAATTTTGCATTTGAAGATTTTCTGGGGGAATTTTTTGTGGGATGAGAACTATCTGGGGGATTTTTCTATGGAGGGGGATTTCCTGCGGGGAAATTCGATATGAGAATATATCACCAGGAATAATTACCATACGTGATTTCAAGCAGGAGGAAATTATCCATTGAAGGGGGGGGGGAGGTCAATAAAAAAATTTCAAACAGTGGTGTTTTTGGTATAAATTGAAAAAAGATCAGAAAATAAATGAAATCAAGTGTTTTTTCGAATGAGGGTATCCTAAGGAAAATTTTTCAGGCGGAATTGAACCAAGAAATTTTCGGGAGGGGGGCAGGCTTGCAGCGAATATGAAATTGTCGGGAGGTTGTTTACCGGGGCAAGAGAATTTTATGCGGGAGATCTTTCCATTGAGGACTTTTTCTTAGGGGGCTTTCCAAGGAGGGGGATGTGGATTTCCTGGTATTATTTGAAAAAACAAATAGAATTAAATATAAAAAACAAGTTTTTATAATTAAGAGTAAGGAGCAATATTAAAACTTAAAACGAACAGGAATTATTACTCATGTGATGGGTAATGCCTCCTCCTCAATACCCCACTCTTTACACTAAAGTTGAAACCATTTTGTCCCAATTCTTAAAGAACGTCTCTTGAAACACAAGGAACGTTTAATTAGAATAAGGGACCTTTTCAAAAGTTCTTTACAACTTTAGCGTGAAGAGAGGGGCTTTGAAGAGAGGACAGCCCCCTCATATAATGAATAATGTCTGTTCGTTTTATGTTTTAGTGTTGCTCCTCACTTTCAGTTGAAAAACTTGTTTGTTTTTTTTAATCTCAATGAAAATACCCCACAAACGGTATTTATCCAAATCTCTAGAGGGGAAACAAAAGAAAATCCTGATCCCCCTCCCCAAATCGACACCACTGCCACTGAAAGATAATTTTGGTTTATCAATTTAAGAGTTGAAATTATCTTTCATGATTGAGGAAGTAAGTGACATGATTTATGTGACAATATTTCAAAGGATCATATATATTTACCTCAACAAGACTACCCACTGTGAAACTATTGTTCAGACAAATTAATGAATGTGCATACAGTGAAATTAAATGAGCAGGCCAACAAAAAGTTGTTCTCTTAAATTAAAGTCTTAGTAATGGTAATAAATTTGAATTACGCACAAAATTAATGTTGTTAACTTCAAACTTATATCAAAAATATAACTGTTATACATTTATCCATCCTTTTCAGCTTCCTTAAGTTTGTCTTTGCTTTAAGTAAAGCCACGAGCTCCATAGCAAACACTGTCAGTGTGCTCCCAGGTTTAAAAAAAAGGTAGCTTTCGTGATCAAATATGCGTTTGTATCCTAGCCTTTAACTAGCTTTCAATCAACCTACAAAATGGTTAGTGCTCTGGCAACCAGTGTTTCCACTTCTACAGATTTTTCTGCAGATAAATTAAAAAAAACTTTCCGAAAAAGAAATTTTTCAAAGAAAAGTAAAGACCATATTAAACTTAAAATCCGTATATACAAATACATGTTAAAATTCAAACTCAAAACGACCAGAAATTGCTCTTGAAAAATAAATGAAACCCAAAACGAACAGAGATTAAATAAACAATCGTAGTAAAAACACATACAACAAGTACTATTATAAATGAATAAATAAATCTTAAATAGTCTCGGAAAGTACAAATAAAATCAAACTGAATGTTTGATATATAATGCTATTAATTATTGAAAGATCATCAGTTCAAGATTTTATTTCATTGTAATTCTTATTTCCATTTTCAAATGCTGTAATAACTGGAAAAGAACATATCTGCAATGTAATTCGTTTTCAGTGAAGCACCAATGCCGCAGTAGGCTTTAGGTTTTTACAGTTAAGGAAGAGGGCAGTAGCCAAACTCTTGTTTTTAGTGAAACTATATTTGTCTTGAACAGTCTTGGAAATAACTACTACTACTACTACTACTACTAACAACTCACCGCAGCACCAAGCCGCCTGAGACCAACACAGCTACGCACGCTCCTCCTCCGCCCCAATATATTCAAAGCCTCCCTTTTTACACCCGCAGACGATTTTCTGCGTTCCCATTTCCTTTAAATCTCTCTTTAAGACGTCCTCCCACCCCAGACGGGGACGACCTGCTTTCCGTTTAGCCCTATACGGTTGGTCGAAAAAAAACAATCTTCGGCAATCTGTCATCCTTCACCCGTACAACATGCCCTAGCCATCTCAACCTTTCTTTCATTATAGCCCTAGAGAGCGGTAATGAACCACATTTTTCGTATAGGCCTATTGTTTGAAATACGGTCAGTCAGCCGGGTACCCAGAACAATCCTTAAGCAATTTCTCTGGAAAACATCTAGCAAATCTTCATCCGATTTTCGGAGCGACCATGCTTCAGGGCCAACCCCTGTCATCACTGTAGCTTCTAATATTCTAATCTTGGTTTGCAGACTTATCTTCCTATTCTTCCAGCTATTCTACTTTTAACATCTTCACTGGTCCCACAATCTTTACTAATAACACTACCAAGGTAAGTGAAGCTGCCCACCTGATCAATCTTTTTATTACCCAACGTCAACTTTTCATCTTCACCTATTCCTAGCCTTAGTGACTTAGTCTTCCTAACATTAATTTTCAAACCAGTTCTAGCACCCTGAACTCGCAAAACCTCTAAGACTTCATTCATTTTGCTCACACTTTCATCTAGGATGCTTAAATCATCAGCATAATCCAAGTCCAGGAGACTTTTTCCTCCCCATTTGATTCCATGGTCTCCTATTCCCTTTCCTGTGCTCCTTAAAACCAAGTCCATCAAAATAATCCATATAAAGGGGGATAGAACACAACCCTGCTTAATTCCTGTTTTAACACAAAACCAGCTACTAACCTCACTTCCTACCTTAACCGCAGCAGTGTTATTCTCGTACATAGCACTAATCACTTTAATGTATTTGTCTGGTATACCATACAAGGATAAAACCTTTACTAAAGCTCTTCTATCAACAGAATCGAACGCTTGCTCATAATCTATGAAACTGAGGACCAAAGGTGTTTGAAAACTCAGGTAGGCCTACTTCTCAATTATTACCCTAAGAGTGAAAATTTGGTCAACACATACTCTACCTTTTCTAAAATCGCACTCTTCTTCTCTTAAAACTTTGTCTACGGCATCTCTCAGTCTAAAAAGTATCATATTACTATGTAATTTACTACCTACAGAGACCAGACTAATGCCTCGATAATTACAACACTCACTTTTATCACCTTTCTTATAAAGTGGCTTAATTACGGTTTTCCTAAAATTGTTAGGTACTTCCCCTTTTTCAAAAATCATATTCATAATCTTCAGTTACTTATTTCTAACATCAGAGCCATTTACCACCCTATCAGCATCCGGAGCCTAATTATTTTTTAATCCTTTTAGTACTGTTGCTAATAAAGTTAAACTGAATATTTGATGCATAATGATATTAATTGCGGAAAGGTCATCAGTGCAAAATTCTACTGTATTTTTTATGTTTATTTTCAATAGTATGTACGAAAGAAAATAAATGTAATATAATTTGTTTTCATTAAAGCGCCAATGACGCAGTTGGCATTAGACTTTTACAGTGAGAGAAGGAGGCGATACCCTAACTTTTGTTCGTAGTGATTTTTGTTCCTTTCAAGCTTGATTTGCATATTCAATTTAAATTTCGTCGTTTTAAGAATTATTTGTTCATTTATATTAGTACCTATTGTGTGTTTGTTTGCTATGATTCTTTATCTGATTTCCATGCGTGTTGGGTTTTATTTATGCTTCAATAGCGAAATATTGTTTTCGTTTTAAGTTTGATTTGCATATTCAATTTAAGCTTTACTTTTTTTCAGATTTATTTATTCATTTATATTAGTAATTGTGGCATATTGTTTTGAGTTTTTGGTTTCATTTATTCTTTAATAGTAATTTCCGGTCGTTTTGAGTTTAAATTTAACAGGTATTTGTATCTGCTGATCTTAAGTTTAAAATCGCCTTTACTTTTCTTTGAAAAACTTCTTTTTTGGATTTTTTTTTTGGTAAATTAATTTTTCTTCATTTTTCATTGCAAAAAGTTTCAAGTTTAAAAACAATCCCTTATTTCATTTTTTTTTTCAACATCAAACTTTCATCAAAGTATCAAAACTAGTATCCAAGTGACAATATCAAAGAACCAATGTATCGAGTAAAGGAAGCATGTTCTTTTGTTTATTTTGGGAAGGTGAGGTAAGCTTATAACTTACATAACTTACAACATTTGCTCGCGGGTTCTGAGAAGCTGTGTTTTCCTGGAGTTTTTGTTATGTGATCTTTGGTCTATTTTGAGCACAATGACTATATATAAAATTCGATCGGATACATTTTGGGAAAAGGACACGGGGGGGGGGGTAGCTGCCCTATGATCACTTTTGACTCTTAAAAAGGGAACCAGAATTTTCAATTTCCAATCAAATGAGCCCCCTCTGAAAGTTATACGACCAACACTTCCGTAAGAACCAAATATACTCCCAGGGCATAACTTACAACGCCTCCCCACAGGCTCTAGGGGTTTGTGTCAGCCCCGGGGTTCTTATTAGCTGATGCTTCAACTAATTTTAACAAAATGACTGTCTCAAAATTTTTATCGGATGGATTATGGGAAAAAGGCGTGGGCAGGTGCTAGTTGCCCTCCGATCTGTTTTGAATTTAAATAAAAAAAAACAAGTTTTTTAAACTGAAAGTAAGGAGGGACATTAAAACTTAAAACGAACAGAAATTATTCCGTATATGAAAGGGGATGTCCCCTCCTCAACGCCTCGCTCTTTACGCTAAAGTTCTTTATTGTTTTAAAAAATAAAGTTGTGGGAAAGTCAAACTTTACCGTAAAGAGCGAGGCATTGAGAAGGGGAGACAGCCCCTTTCATGTACGGAATAATTTCTGTTCGTTTTAAGTTTTAATGTCACTCCTTACTTTCAGTTTAAAAAACTTGTTTTTTTTTTAATTTAATTTCTGATTGTTTTTTAGTTAATGCAGCTTTTATTTTGGTTCACCGTCATTGAATAAGTAAACCAAAATTTTGTTCCAACTTTAAAAATGACCCCTTAATCACAAAGGCCGTTAATTAGAATAAATAGCTCTTATGAAAGTACTAAAAAATCTTTGGCTTAAAGAGCGACGCATTGACTAGAAGGGGAGCCCAATCATATAGCTAATATTTTTTGTTCGGTTTAAGTTTTGATGTTGCTCCTTACTTTCAGTTGAAAAACTTGTTTTTTTATATTTAATTTCTGATTTTTTTGAAATAATGATGGGAAATCCGGCGCCCCCTTCATAGCAATGTCCCTTCCCCCATGAAAATTTTCTTCATGAAAAGATCCTCCTATATAACCCCCGACCCGCCCCCACTACCAGAAAAAATTCCCCCTGAAAACGTCTGTATGCTTCCCAATAACCATTACTATATGTTAACATTGGGTAAAGTTCATAATATTCAGCCCTTCCCCTGGAGGCTTCGAGGGATTAAGTCATCCTAAAGGACATATTTTTAATATTTTCGACCATGCTGAACAAAATGGCTATCTCAAAATTTTGATCGGGTGACTTTGGGAAAAAAATGAGCGTGGGAGGGGGCCTAGTTGCCCTCCATTTTTTTGGTCACCTAAAAAGGGCACTGGAACTTTTAATTTCCTTTCGAATGAGCCCTCCCGCGATATTCTAGGACCACTGGGTCGATACGATCACCCCTGGGAAAAAGAAAAAAAAAACAAATAAATAAACACGCATCCGTGATCTTTCTTCTGGCAAAAAATGCAAAATTCCACATTTTTGTAGATAAGTGCTTGAAACCTCTACAGTAAGGTTCTCTGATACGCTGAATAAGATGGTGTGATTTTCATTAAGGTTATATAAGTTTTAGGGGGTCTTTCCCCCTTTTTTCGAAAATCAGCTAAATATTCTCAGGCGCGTAACTTTTGATGAGTAGGACTAAACGTGATGTAACTTATATATGTGAAATCAGCATAGAAATCTAATTCTTTTGATGTATCTATTTGTATCAAAATACCGTCTTCTAGAGTTTCGGTTACCATTGAGCCGGGTCGCTCCTTACTTACAGTTCGTTACCACGAACTGTTTGATCTTAAAAAGTGAAAAAAACCTTTAATTTCCTATGAAATGACCCCCATTAAGTTTTTAGGAACAACCCTTCTATAAAGACCACAGATGCCCCAAGGGCATAACATACAACCCCGGGCTTGGGGGGGGGGGGTGTGTGTGTAAACCTCAGATTTTTATTATCTCATCTTTGTACTATTTTTGAAAAATTGGCTATCTCAAAATTTTGTCGGATGGGTTTTTGGGACAAAGGGCGTGGGGGGGGGGGCTAGTTGCCCTCCGATCATTTTTTACTCTTAACAAGTGCACTAGAAATTCTGATTTACAATCGAATGAGCCGCCTCCGAAGTTCATACGACCATCCCTACCATAAAAACCTTGTATGCCCCTGGGGAAAGATTTGCAATACTTGCCTTCGGGCTCTGGGGCTGTGTTATCCCTGGAGTTTTTGTTACATGATCCTTGGTGTATTCTGAACAAAATAGATACATAGAAAATTAAATCGGATATATTTAAGGAAAAGAGGGCTGGGGAAATGACCTATTTGCCATCGGATCACTTTTGACTCTTAAAAAGGGAATTAGAACTTCCAATTTCTAACTATTTGAATCCCTTCCGTAGTTTATACGACCGCCTCTTCAATAAAACTCTATATGCCCCTGGGGCATAAGTTACAGCCCTTCCCCCGGGCTCTATCCCAAAATTTTGATCGGACGCGTTTGGGGAAAAGAGGGTGTGTGTATTTGCGGGGGGATAGATGCCCTCCCATTACCTTTGACTCATAAAAAGATGACTAAAACTTTCTATTTCCAATCAAATGAGCCAACTCTGAAGTTTATATGACCCCCTCCTTGCATAAAAACTTATATACCCTCCGGGCATTATTTAAAACACCTGCCCCATGGCTCTGTGGGGTTGTGTTGACCCCGGAGCTTTGGTTATCTGGCTTTGGACTATTTTTAACAAAATGGCTATCTCAAAATTTTATTGGATGAGCTTGGGCAAAAAAGGCGTGGGAAAGAAGGCTAGGTGCTCTCCGATCTGTTTTGACTCTTCACAAGTGAACTAGAATTTTCAATTTCCAATCAAATGAGAATCCTTCGAAGTTTACACGAGCACCCCTTCCATAAGAACCATATATGCAACACTTTGTTTCCTTCCACTTCCACTCTGTTCCTCCTCCTAAGTCAAGATTTGCGGTAGTAGGAATGACAGTGCCAGCACGGACGGGAGTTTACATCATTGCCAGATAAGAGTTTCATGGTTCTGTTTGTTGGTTGTATGGTTTGAAGTTTTTCATGGTTATATGGTTATATATGTTGATATTGTTTCATGGTTCTGTTTGTTGATGGTTATATGGTTTGATGTCTATATTGTTTGATGATTATATGATTTGATGTTGCTTCATAGTTCTGTTCTGTTTGTTGGTCAACTTGTTTGATGTTTCTAAGCCTAATGGATACAGACAGAAGTTTACATCATTGTCAGATAAGAGTGTGTCTAACGGGACAGGATCATGCGTTTCTTTCTAGAAATGTTTGATGGTTATATTGTTTTCTGATGGTTATATGAATTAATATTGTTTCATGGTTCTGTTTGTTGATGGTTATATGGTTTCATGGTTATATTGTTTGTTGGTTATATGATTTGATGTTGCTTCATAGTTCTGTTCTGTTTGTTGGTCAACTTATTTGATGTTTCTAAGCCTAATGGATACAGACAGAAGTTTACATCATTGTCAGATAAGAGCGTGTCCAACGGGACAGGATTAATGACACCTCTTTCTAGGTCAAGAAAAGAGTCGGGAAGGTTTATCTTACATCACAATTCCACCTTGAGATTTTGCTTATAATGAACACGCATTGTGGTTAAAGTAACATCGTTCAAGACACAATGGAACAAACATCGATTACTGTGGATTCAGAACTTTTAGTTACGCAGATTTATGCTGTGAGTCCTGTTTAGTAAATTTTCTTTTGTTTTTTTCCAAATAAAATCATTTTTTGTAGTCCCCCTACAATATATTCAAATTCAGGGTATACCCCCCCCCCCCCGAAAAAAAATCTTTATACTTTGTTTCAAATATACTCTTTTTTCCACTCCGTAAACCCCATCTTCCGTCCTCCCCCTCCCACCATTCGATAACAATTAATTCCTTCAATTGAAGTTATTCTTTTACTCGAAAAAGGTGACTTTCTCCCCCCGTGCATTGAAAGCGCTAAACTATTGAATTTGACGTGTCTCTTGCGATCCGAACAAACACATCTGTTATTATCAAAAGCGGAAGGAACTGCCAAATTAATATATCATATTGTGTTGTTCTATTTTCAAACGACTTTGATGAAAGCATATAGCGGCTTTAGTTAAATCTCTGCGTAAAATATTTATGTAAAAAATTGTGTTATATTTAAAATAGATGCAGAGCTGGGAGGCGAGAAGATTTTTCTATATGGTAAAAAAAGGAATATTATGTATTGCTCCTTCCCCCTTTAGAGTCACATGCAAGCCTAGGCTACAGCCTAATTATTGTCTAGAATTTTTGCTTTGAGTGTGCAATTTTTTATAAGAAATGTGCATACTTTAGGAACTTTTTCATGTTGAAATGGTTTAGGTTGAGGGAAAATGAGACCTATTTTTCCGTTAGTTTTCGGGCCATAGTTTGATTTATTCTTGTTCTAGTGCATTTAAAAAATTTCTCGCTTTACTATTGTCTATTATAGGATGAATAAAATATTCCATTTTTTCATCGTACTCGAGTTATTAGTTGATGCTATACTATTATTCCTAGGTGGAGGGGTTCTATCCAGAACATAGTAAAACTCTTGCTTCTTGCTTTTTATAAAAAAAAAACTAGTTTTACCTTCCCGGAAAGGAATGGATGAGGCAATTTAAATGCTCTTATTTTCATATTAATAGATTTTATCTGCTCTATAGATTATTATTAGTTTAAGAGGCTTTCATAAAAATCCTACTTTCACTAATTTCCTTTCTTCTGTAACAGGGAGTCATTATTTTATACTAAAATTTTTTCTTTTTAAGAACAATTTTGAGCAATACCCTCCGCCTCACAAGAAGGCGAGAACCACTTTTAAAACCCCTGTGAGGGCGTCAGTTGTCCAGTACGGCCGTTGGCCAAGACC
This sequence comes from Artemia sp. Qi Xiang Cuo, assembly GCF_049724085.1. NCBI lineage: Eukaryota > Metazoa > Arthropoda > Branchiopoda > Anostraca > Artemiidae > Artemia > Artemia sp. Qi Xiang Cuo. The sequence goes on from NC_142800.1 coordinate 12,151,712, forward strand.
TTCAGCTCAGTGTACCAGGCATATACATGGCTTTGACATTGCTGGTCCATCCACCCCACCTATACCAGCATTGCCGGAGCCTTTCAGACCAACGCTCACTATACAAGGTGAGAATGAGCCTCCTTCAGCCCTCAATATGCAAACTGCAAATCTTAATGTAAGTTTTTGAATTTTATTTCCGCTAATGATTCTTTCTCCCAAGTCAATTTTAATATTAGAGAAGTGTACCGTTAGTCTTCGAAATAATTCCGGATTTTAATTTGCGTAAAAGACTTTGATAAGATATGTGAGACTTAAAGGTTCCCATTTTATCGTATGTTCGCGAAAATCTTGAAAATTACAGACTTGCACTAATTGATTTAAGGTCGAAGGGGATTTGTTTATACACATAGAAAATATGCTATTTTCAGGAGATGATCTGAAGAGTTAGACTACCAAGTAAAGACCCCGGTTTTTTTTCCAAACCAGAAAAAGAGTATTAATATGAAATTTTTGGGGAGTTGTTTGAATAAAATCAAAACCTACTATGTCTCGTTTAGATTGTAAATTTGTTATACTACTAATGCATATAGGGGGTGGCTATTAATTTGAAACTTTCAGGATATATAGAGTGGGGAACAGTGAATTAACCAAATGTACCATTATACATTAACCAAATGAATTAACCAAATGTACCTTAAAATGTCCTTTTTAAGGACAATTTTGAGCAATATCCTCCTCCTGACAAGAAGGCGAGAACCACTGTTGAAACCCCTTTGAGTAGATCCCGAAGCCGCGCCGAAAATTCGGTGGAGCGCCGCCAAAAAAAACCGGCGGCCCGCCGCCGAGCTTGCATCAGCGCGCTGACGCTGCTGCTGATTCTATCGGCGGTGTCGTCACTAATACGCAACCGTATTTTGTTTTTTTCTCTCTTTTTTGGTTATCGATATCGACCTCCGGGCTTCAACCGTCATCCCGGCTAATCTGTTTCTTAAAAATAGATACTGTCATCTCTATCGGTTCGTAGGAAGGAGAAGAAGAAATTGTTCTTGAAACAAAAATTCTACCATCCACTTTAAAATTCTGTTCATTTTTCTTTCTGATTTTTCGGATGAAAAGAGGTAAGTAAAAGAGCATTAGGCAATTCAGGATGCTATCATAGGCAGCGCAATCGAGCTGTCTAAGTTAAGAACCATGTTGGCACAATGTATTATTTTTTTTATTTTTTTCCATACCAGGACAATTCGTATCGAAGGAGTTGTCGTAGGAACTTCAAAAAGGGCTCATTCAATTGGAAATTGGAATAGCTAGTGCCCTTTTTAATAGTCGAAAGTAATTGGAAGGCAGCTAACAACCCTTCCACGCCCACCGTTTTCCCAAACACATCCAATCATAATTTCAAGATAGCCATTTTGTTCAGAGTAACTGATTTCCAGAGAGAACATATTTTTTTTGAGGAAGTTATTCCCCCACAACCCTTAGGGCAAGGGTTTTGTAGTTATGCCCTGGGGGTATATAAGAACGATGTTGGCACAATGTATTATTTATAATTTTTTCCTTTAGACCAGGGCACTTCATATCGAAGAAGTTGTCGTAGAAACTTCAAAAAGTGCTCATTCAATTAGAGATTGGAGTGGCTTGTGCCCTTTTTAATAGTCGAAAATGATTGGAAGGCAACTAACACCCCTTCCACGCCCACCATTTCCCGAAACACATACAATGAAAATTCTGAGATAGCCATTTTGTTTAACGTAGTTGAAAGTTCTGGAAATTAGGTCTTAGAGGATGACAACCACCCTCACAGCCCTTAGGGTAAGGGTTGTAATTTATGCCCTGGGGGTATATGTGGTGTTTATAGAAAGCGCTGTCGTAGAAACTCAAAAAGCGATCATTCGTATGGAAATCGAAAAACCTAGTGCCCTTTTTAATAATCAAAAGTGATTGGAAGGCTTGACATTTTTATAGTAGAGATCGATGTGGGTATAATGTATCATTTTTTTGTTGTTGTTGTTGTTTAGACGAGGGCACTTCGTATCAAAAGAGTTGTCGTAGGAACTTCGAAAAGGGCTCATTCGATTAAAAATAGAATGTCCTTTTTAATAGTCGAAAGTGATTGGAGGGAAACTAATCCCCCTCCCACGCCCAGCCTCCCATTTGCTTTTATCTTTAAAAAGTAAATGTTGCCTTAAGATTAATTCAAAATGCACTGTTTTTATGCTAATTCCCAATAAAGCATCTCAGCAGCATCCCAAGAACTACTGAGGGTATTATGTTCAAACTTTCAGGGCTTCTTCTACTCTTAAAATTTGACCAAATCAAAATAGAGTAAGTGTATCCAAGCTATCAAAGAAAGTAAACAAATTTTTTTGCAAATGTTATCAAGTTTTCCATTTCAGATCAACTAGAGGAGGCATGAAACTAAATTAAACACTACTATATGTGTCCAGATTTTTAAAAGGGTCTATGTTGTTAAATTTTTCTGAAAATTGTTTTCCAGCATACAAATAGCAGGTCAAACTATAAATTCTTTAAAAAACGAAAAGATTTAAAGTATTATTTTCTTTTTCCCTGAAAAGACTATGTCAATATAAAACAAACAGAAATTAATTAAAAAAACTGTTTCCAAAAAATAAGTTTTTTCAAAGAAAAGTAAAGAACTCCATTAAACAAAAAATTAGCAAAATTAAAATCAAATAATCTTCCAAGCGTGAAACTACCACAAATCAGCATCGATAAATAAATTAAACTCAAAACGAAGTGAAATTACAATAAATAACCAAGTCAAGCTCCAAACGAGCATAAATTATCATGAGTTGGGCTCAAAACCCCCTATGCCTTCCCAAGGCCAGAATATAATTTGCACTCTACTGAAAAAAATACAAATGAATGTGCATTGTCAGTTTAATATACATATACTGATATTTAGTAATCAAAATGTTAATACTATTTGATTTATTAAAGTTATAAAAGTAAGAACATTTATATTTTTTCAGTGGCCTTGGGAAGGCATAGGGGTTTTGAGCCCAACTTATGTTAATTTCTGCTCGTTTTGAGTTTGACTTAGTTATGTATTGTTATTTTTGTTCGTTTTGGGTTTCATTTATTTATCGATGCTGATTTGCGGTAGTTTCCCGCTTGGTAGATTATCTAGAGCTAGTATAGAAATATATCTATAGAAATGAATTACATTTTTTGCACAGTTAGCAGTGCACACTGAAGTTGAAGTAGCCTTAAACTTTGACTTGAAACGTTATAACTTGACCACTTCTTTCAGAATAGAATTTGGGAGGGTTATTCTATGTTGATAAGAAAAGAGGGTAAAGGTGCAGTTTAGTTCCTCCTGTAGTGTAGGGCGCAGGAGCCCTATGGTGAAGGTGCAAGTTTGTCCTCCCTTATAAAACAACTTATTTCAGCAGAAACAAAGAAGAAGCCCATTTGCCGCATTCTGGAGGACCCCAAGGTCCAATACTAGTATCAGATCCCGCGAGTGGCAGTTTACGCTCGTCAAGTTCTGGCTGTACCGGCCACAAGTGCCCCAGCTAAACGGCTTTTTAGCACGACAGGACTGATAGTGACTGCAAAAAGATGAATAGCTCCAGGCAGAGTGAACAAACTCACTTTTGTTACATCAATTGTAACTGAAGTGATGTAACCGCTGATTTAAAATTGTTGGTGTTGTTAAGCCATGGTATCTGATTTGTCTACAGTGTTTTTTCAATGTTGTTATTTGTTTTTGTTTTTTCACTTCCTTTTCGTATGCATTTGATGAACAGGAGATGTTCGAACTTCAAACTTTGAAAGTTATACACACATTAGCCCAAATTATTAACAAGAAAGAAATGACTAAAAAAGGGGATTTTATAGGAACAATGCGATGTTAAACATAAACACAACATAGGTTTCCCTGGGTCTAGTGGCTAAAAATGAGAATTTTACTTGGTCTGATCGACGGTGAACATAAACACTTTCCAAACGACCCAACAAATTCCTGTTTTTTCATATTGTTCTTGTATGTTTTTAGCCAACCATTTAAAAATCCTTACTAAAATCGAGGTTGAACTTGTTTGGTGAAGTGGAAATTTTATTATTATTTTTAATCAGAAAGACCAGCGGCGCACAACCAAAAAAATTTCGGCACGCCGGGCGGTGCGCCGCCGCCGATACTGTGTCACATATTCGCCGCCGTCATTTCGGCGTGGCGCGGCTTCGGGGACTACCTGTGAGGGCCTCACTAGTCCAGTATGGTCGTTGGCCAAGACCTTCAGCTCAGTGGACCACGCACATACATGGCTGTGACATTGCTGGTCCATCCACCCCACCTATACAAGCATTGCCGGAGCCTTTAAGACCAACGCCCACTATACAAGGTGAGAATGAGCCTCCTTCAGCCCTCAATATGCAAGCTGCAAATCTTAATGCAAGTTTTTAAATTTTATTTCCGCTAATGATTCTTTCTCCCAAGTCAATTTGAATGCTAGAGAATTGTACCGTAAGTCTTCGAAATAATTCCAGATTCTAATTTGCGTAATAAAGGCTTTGATAAGATATGTGAGACTTAACAGTTCCCATTTTATCGTGAGTTCCAGAAAATCTTGAAAATAACAGTTTTGCACTAATGGATTTAAAGTCAAAGGGGATTGGTTTATACACATAGAAAATAGGCCTATTTTCAGGAGATGATCTGAAGAGTTAGACTACCAAGTAAAGACCCCGGTTTTTTTTCCAAAGCAGAAAAAGAGTATTAATATGAAATTTTTGGAGAGTTGTTTGAACAAAATCAAAACCTATTATGTCTCGTTTAGATTGTAAATATGTTATACTACTAATGCATATGGGGGTTGGCTATTAATTTGAAACTTTTAGGATATATAGAGTGGGGAACAGTGCATTAACCAAATGGTACTGTGTTTGCACAAATATTTCTACTTATAAGCGTGTTTTTAAGCACATGTTTTAAATGATATGACAATAATATTCCAATTTTCGAAATAGGGTGATTTAGAACAAGTCACAAACTATGTGTTAGCATTGAACCGCCAGGAGATTTTCATGACAGTCAGGACGCTGAAATACCAGATATCAACGATAATGATCGGTATGGTAAATTATTACCTTATGGTGATGGTAATGTTAATTTAGACGTTATAGCTTCTGACATTGACAATTTATTCAGTAGTTATTTAGATATAGACGCTAGTACACTTAAACAAGGCAATGCAGGTAGTTCAGAGGGCGATTTACCATGGCTAAGCCCGAATACTATACAACTTTTAGATAATTTTACCAAAGAGTTAAATGAGAACCTTCCCCCAATGACTTAATGAATATAGTCCATATTCAATCAAACTTAATTGAAAAGGAAATGGCTTCGATGGATTCTCACAGCCCTATTTTTGAACAAAGTGGAGGGGGGTGGGTATGATGATATACAAGAGCGGAAGGTAATGATATAAATTCACGTCATTACCGGAATGTCATCAAACAAATTCGATATTGAATACAATGTTCGTTTATAGTGCAACTTTTGGGGATCCGTTTAATTTACTTATAGAGGGAAATTTTATAACCGAACCTATTTATATCGTTCATGAATATGTAGAAAAAATTCGTGCACTTTCAGAAAACCAGATTCAGTCGTGGGGGGGGGGGGGGGGTAGGGACAGTATCAAAGCCACAAATTTTTTAAAAATATTTTATTTGAATGAGGCTCATAGTGAGGTGTACGACCATTATGTAAACACCGAAATGTTGATGGTCTATCCTCATTTGGAAAATTATGAAACAGTCTTTATGCAATGGATTGACAATATTATCACTCATCTCGAGAATTATAATGAGAACGGGAGTGGGTCTGTGGTTTTATTTATTGAAAATTTAAGTGTAAATATATGCAAATTTAAAAAGATTTTATTTTAAAAGGTGGGACGAGGGATGAGGGTACAGTTTAAAAATATAATCCCGATTTAGAAGGAAATCAGGACGTTCAACAAATATGTTTCGAAACAGGCCAAAAATTTTTCATGTACGCTTTTCTCATATCAGCTTTCGAACCTCTACAAAAAGAAGCTTCAAAGATTTGGACGATTGGGCCGTGCATTGGAAAGAGGGATCTGATACTCCCACAGTAGATTTCTCTTGTTTAGCGGGAAAATTTTCGGTAGCACTCAGGTCAATAGATATTTTTGAAAGGGCCAACACTCATTTAAATATCGGTGATACTGTGATCCAATACGAAACAGAGTTTCTAGAGGGTATTCGTTCTAATAAAAAAGGCGTAATATTCCCAGTAAGGGCTCCGTTGATTGAATCGGTGAAATATAGGGTTTGGTTTTTGTATAAACCACCTAGTGAACCCAATTCAATTGGCCACTTCAATCCTATTACGGACATTAGTAGTGTTCTGGGAGGGTGTAAAGATCTAGGGGTGCGATACTACTGTCCAACATGTCTGTCCCAATTATGTAGTGATTTAAAGCTACAAAATCACATGAATCATTGCAGGCGTCACGGATATCAATCGTGGAAACAGTTTCTGGTGACAGGGCCATCTTGAGATTTAAAAACTTCCAGAATACGCTCCTGCAAAGCAATAAAATAAATTTGGATTGTGAAGCTAAGCTGCTGGATGTGAACGACCCACAATTTTTCAATAGAACCAAAGAACATCAAGCTATTGCGGTTTCCTATGCCCACGCACAAAGAGAAAGCTCTAACACAATGCAATTGTTAGCAATAGTCGAAATAATGGACAGAATGAGTGCATGATCAAAGCATTGACTAAATTAGTTGTCACTGCAAATAGAGCTATTTCCCGTTTGAGAAATACCCACTACCCCATGTTATTGTCAGCCGAGGATCGCCTGGCTATTAAAAATCAGACAATATGCTGGGTTTGTAAGGGGGAGTTTGAAGAGGGGGCAAAGGGGATAGGGACTAGTGGAAAAAGAGGGGGAAGGGGAAAGTCGGGGATCATAATCACTTTTGGCAGGAAACAACGTCTGCCCCGATTTTGTAGTGATTTAAAGCTACAAATCGCACGAAGCATTGCAGGCGTCACGGATATCAATTGGTGGAAACAGTTTCGGGTGACAGGGCCATCTTGAGATTTAAAATTTCCAGAATACGCTCCTGCAAAGCAATAAAATAAGTTTGGATTGTGAAACGAAGCTAAGCTACAATATTATCCCTAAATATGCTGAGAAGCTAGTGCTTTTAGAGTTGAAATGGCAGGTAGTGAACAATGGGCATATTTGCCGGAGTAAAATCTGGTTTTTAGATTCTTACAAATTCTTCCCCAAGGCCTTGAGTTAATTGATTCAAGTGCAGAAAAGCGACAATTTTGATAATTTTCCTCTGCTTAAACAGCGCTTTCAAGACAGTGAAATGGATGACTTATTGACCTGTAAAGGCATATATACATATGACTATTACTGCTCTGGCGCAAGGTTAAGTGAGGATAAACTACGTCCGATTGAAGCATTCTATAATTCACTTACCAATAGTGAATGCACTGCCAAAGAATATGAATTTGACAAGAGGGTTTGGGCTAAGGGTAATTGTAAAAATGGTTGGGATTATTGTAAAATTTGCTTGGCCAGTGATGATTTTTCCACTCCTCATTTGGTGATGGAATTAATTTTAAAATTTAGAAGGGAGAAAATAGGGTTGATGACTGATGTGGATCAACACATTTTTTGTAGAAATGTAGATGAGGGGTGGGTGTGTTTTTCATGGGGATTGCGTTCTAACAACGGATCCAACTGGACAAGACACCGGTGTAAAGTCTAATGCAGTTTTTCTTGATAAGAACTCATTGTACCCCTCGGCATTGTCTCACTATTGTTTACCATGTGGCAATTACTAATGGCTTGAAAATCCTTGTGACATGTTATTCTCATCTTTTAAATTCTTAGTCTAGAAATTTGTTCAACTGTGCTGCTACTGTTCATGCTGTATTTTAAGTTTTTTTTGTCAGTAAGTGGAAAATATTGTTGTTCTTGTTGTATTTTAAGTATTTTTTTGTCAATAAATGAAATAATATTGTTCTGTTGCTATTGTTGTTGCTGTACAAATAGTATGTGCGCCTTTGTTGCTGTATTTTAGGTTTTTTTTTGGTAATAAAAAAAGAATATTGCTGTATTTTAAGTTGTTTTTGTCAATAAAGGAAAAAAATATGTTTTTATTGTTCTTGTTACCGTACTAGATAGATCTATTGGAAAATTTTTATTTATTCATTAGACAAGTATGGTTTAAAGTTAGTTGTAGTCTGACTGTTGTCAACTGCAGTATTTATCAATTTAAAACACCATTCAGGTCGTTTCTGTGTGGCCCGTCAATGTCTGGGAAAATGACACTTTTAGCTAAAATAATTAACAATTGTAATAAAATCTTTTTGGAAAAACCAAACAAAATTTACTATTTCTATAGTATTTGGCAGGAGTCATACGATCAAATAAAATCTATTGCCACTACCACGTCCATGCCAATACAATTCATACGGGGACTTGATATTTTCAATAGTAATGAGCCAAACTCATAGCTGATTATTGAGGATCTGGTTGAATCGATTGAACAGTTCTCACAGGAAATGCTACAACTGTTTACCGTTCGCTCTCATCATGAACACATTTTCCTAGCCCTAGTTCTACACAATCTGTTTCCTCAGAGTAAATGTATGAGAACTCTTGCTTTGAATTGCACCATCTATATCATCCACCGAGTTGTTCGTGATTCTAGCTCGCTAATAACTCTCAATAAACAAATATATCCAAGTGCCCCCAAATTTCTACTGTCAGCGTACAGTCAGGCGACAAATAAGCCCTATCGGTAGATTTTGCTAGATCTTAATCAGAATACACCCGAGGATCTACGTGTAGTCACAGATATTTTCGACAAAGAAATTACTGTATATCTTCCAGTGAACAGTAGAAAAGGCTATTAGTTGCCATCATGACATTGAAAAAACTACACGAAAATAGACATTAATTTTCCGTTCTAGGCACTTCAAAACCACCACTCAGGAAGGCCATACTCAAACATGGCGCTGACAATGATTTCGTTAATCTAATATCTGAACTGTCTTGATTGAGAGTTCAGAGGAGACACTTCTCCTGTGATTTATTTATAATCTGGATTCCTGTAATTTTGCAACCTAACTTGTGTACAAAAACGTAATTAGTTCACGTTTTTGATAACACTTCTCTTGTGAATTATTTATAATCTGGATACGAGCAATTTTGAAACCTAACCTGTGAACAAAACGTGAATAATTCCTGTCTTGGATAAGACTTGTGGATACTTTGACTTTTGGTGACCCATTAATCTATTTAACTTTGTTAAAATAGTGAATATTTAAAATTCTTGGCAACTGAATAGTAAACACTAAACCAGTTTACTGGTACTTTTCTCGTTACTGTTGATTATTTTGAATTTATTGAGAAACAATTTCAAATTAGTGTTCGAATTTGTGATTTTGAATAGTTCAAATGTTTGGAAAAAAGGAGCCTCCGAAAAAACCTCCTGATAGGGATATGAGTAAGTCACCATTTCAACCATCTTCAAAAGCCCTTGCTAGAACCCCCCCTACAACTGCGAATGTACCAGCGACCTCTCTGAAGAGTATTCTTACCCTAAACATGGATGCCACCCAATGTCCATCACCCTCAACAACTGATACTGAAAAAGATGAAGAAGTCTTTAAGATAGTAAACTCGGCTAAGCGTAGAAGACAGGAAACAAAAAGTCCACCAGATTCAGCAATAATATATCAAACCGATACCACGAACAACTCTTTAAGAAATCCAGCCGATTCCCCAGTAATTATTCAACTAGCTCCCCAATCTGATAATTGCTTGCTTACCAACCGTGATCTACCAAAGTTGCGAGTTTCCCTCTTCAAGAACATTCGTTGCAACTTTAATATGAATATAAACAGATCATGATCCCTAGATATCCTTTTGAACGATCCCACATCAGTGAAAAAGGTAATGGAGCTAAAAAGTGTTGAAAATGTTGTTGTCACAGCCCACATGTGGTCTTCAAGCCCGATACAAACAAAGATTGTGCTCTACAATGTCCCTAAATCATTTCTAAACTCGGACCTGATGGAAGCATTGATCAACGAAAAAGGTGAATGCATTACGGTCTCTAGTGTTCATACCCTTGGCCGCGAAACCACTGAAACCTCAAACTTTAAAACTGTGTTTTTTGAGCTTCAAGGACAATTCAATATTGACAAAGTGTTCCTCTTTGGCCAACAAAAATCTTTCAAGCCTTTCAAAGGAAAGCCATTAGAATGTACAAAATGTCTAAGGCTTGGGCACTCAGATAAATACTGTAGAGAGGATTCCAACATTTGTAAGATTTTCCTAGGCAAGGACCATAATGAGTCAAACTGTCAATTTGACCCAATATGTACTAACTGTAAGGACAAACACCAGTCCTTAGATAAAGGAAACTGTCCCAAATATAAATAAAGGGCAGAGATACTAAGAATAGCAAAAGAGCAACAACTTCCAATCCCTTTTGTAGCAATGCAAGTCCCAAGTACACCAAGAGTCCCCCGTCCCCCAACAGGCCCCAGGCAACCAACAGCCCCTGAACCACCAACAGGCCCCAGGCAACCAGAAGCCCCCAGGACACCAAGAGTTCCCAATGCTTCCCCTAGTTTTGAAAATTTTCAGAATAATCTCATACGAGATAAAACTAATCCATGGTTCCCCTTGATATCAAGTGCCCCCCAAAAAAACCTGAAGAACCCCCTTTCGAAAAATCCTGCGCAAGGAAAGACATCAAGACCGACAAAGCTACCTGGAATTACTCCCCATAGATTTCACAAAGTTTCTCCAAATGCTTTGGAAGATGAATCAAATGTGTACTTTAAATTAGCCAGCTTTACAGTTACCTCTATGCTCATCTCCCAATTAGAGTTACCCAATCAGTTGAAATGCATTATTCTGAAGAATTTGGCAAAAACCCACTTCGGCAAGACCATAGTTTCCGAAGCAGAAATTCAAATTGAGAGTGTTTTAAGCCAACATAGGCTGATTGAGTCACAATCAGAATGCCCGACGACTAATTAATGTGTGACTTTTCGTTTTTAACTAATTTATCCCTTTCTAATAACATTGCTTTTAATTATCCCGATATAGATGATAATCAGCATGCCAACGCTATAAGCAGCCCCCCTGGTACCTTAACAAATACTAGCTGTAAATACCTTGATATTTTCAATTTTTCTACCAATGTGAAGCCAAAACTAGTAAATAATAATTCCTTAATGTTCTTTGTTTCAACATCAGAAGCATCCGGGATAAGTGGTTCAAATTTAAAGATTTAATTTCATTTAATGGTGTCTGCCCTTTTGATGTAATAGGATTAACAGAGACATGGCTTTCCGATAATGATGACACTAGTGATTTTTTACTCCCTGGCTACCAAATAATCCATATGCCCAAGAGATTGACTAAGTGTTCTGGTGGTATCTCACTTTGCATCCGTTCGAATGTAAATTTTACCAGGCTATGAGAGTGCGAATCTATTTTCTCTACACAACTAAATCTCACATGTATTTATTCAATAATTGTTAACATAGCTATCGGCCAAAATTTCTATATACTCTCCTTATTTTATAAACCTCCTCCATTTCCGACCTCATGTTTTTGTAATCTGTTTGATGATTTTTCTAATTTTATTAACCTACCCCATAAAAAGGCAATAGTTCTTTGGGACTTTAATTGCAACCTACTTAATGTTGGTAAAAATATTGAATCTGACACTTTTTTTGAATTGGTAACCGCGAGTGGTCTTCTACCCATAATTTTTTTCCCCAGTAGAGTCGATCCTGTGAGATCAACTTCAACATTAATTGACAACATTTTTGTATCCACTTCCCTGGGAAATAACCTGTCCTCAAATATAATATTTTCAGATCTGTCAGACCATTTTACCTATTTACTTGTCACTACCTTCGCAACCACTACCTCTACGCTCTAGAATTAATATCCCAACACCTACTCGAAATTACAGCTCTGCAAAAATAAACCATTTTATCGATTGCCTAAGAACCACTGACTGGTCCGATGTCTTAAATCCTCAAGAGGTAAATTTTTACACAAATGGTTTTGCACAAAGGCTAAGTGAAATTATCCATTCAACTTTTCCTATTCGTAAACCTAACCAGAAAAATATCCCTATTTGCCCCTGGATGTCACATAGCCTCATTGTCTCCTCATATCGTAAAAACAAATTATATAAGTTAGCCTGTAAGACCAGTAGTGAAATTGACCTATCTAATTATAAAAACTTGTGAACTAAACTCATCCGTGAAGCGAAGAAAAGTTATTATTATAAAAAAATTCTCAATTGCAAAGGATACCTGAAAAAGATTTGGTCCACCATTGATGATATACTTTCAAAAAATAGAAAATCAAAGTCTATACCTATTCGCCTTAAAGACACAAATGGTAGATTAATTGACCCCTTACATGCACCTGATGCATTTAATAATTATTTTTCTAATGTTCCTCATACTGACTCCCACTCCTCCTCACAGGCTGTATTCCCTTGCTTCAATTTTAGATCCATGTTTTTTTGCCCAACTGACAGCAATGAGGTACTTCAAATCATCGGTTCTCTCCCTAATAGTTTTACTCCTGACTGTCTTGGATTAAGTAATAAGCTCCTGAAGACCATTTCTCCTTTTGTTTATGAGCCCATCAAGCATATTGCCAACCTATCTTTAACCCAAGGAGTTTTCCCTGATTTACTAAAGTCAGCCATTGTTATTCCAGTTCTTAAGAAGGGCGATCCAACTGAGATAGGTAATTATCGTCCAATCTCAATTCTTCCTGTTATATCCAAAGTGCTCGAGAGAATCATCTTCAGACGTCTGTCTCCCTTTCTGTTTGACAGTCAGCACTCCGTATCTTTGATTTGTCCTCACCAATATGGCTTTAGGCCGAAATTCTCAACTTCTCGTGCTCTAATTGACGCCACACACTTCATACGCTCACAACTCGACCTTAAAAAACTGTATTGGGCTTATTTTTGGAAAACTGTATTGGGCTTATTTTTGGATTTTTCTAAGGCCTTTGACATGGTCGATCATAGTATTTTAAGAAGTAAATTAAATAGCTATGGTATTCGTGGTGTTCCCCTCTCTTGGTTTGATTCTTATCTATCTGGAAGGGTACAGAGTTTGAGCCTGGGTGGAGTATACTCTCAGCCCTTACCTGTTCGGAGGGGTGTCCCGCAAGGCTCCGTTCTAGGCCCTATTTTATTTCTCCTATATATCAATGATCTTGTTATAGACCTGGGCCCTTCAGTGTATCCTGTATTATTTGCAGATGACAGCAACTTCTTCATCACTGGCATCAATCTACCATTGGCAATAACGTCTGCCCAAGTCCTTCTGAACAGAGTCCAGGCGTGGTGCCTTGCGAACAACATGACCATTAATAGCAAAAAAAGTCAAAAAATATTATTCAGAACCCCCCTACAACAAAGACGATATTAAACATGCTCTTGGTCTCAGGTACTCATCTGACATCCTCCCACAAGTGGAGGTTGCCAAGTTTCTTGTTGTATTTATTGACTCAAGCTTGTCATTCTCTAATCATATTTCTTACATAACAGCAATAATTTTGAGACAAGTACCTATGATTAACCGTGTGAATTATTTTCTTCCTCCTGACATCCTAGTTACCCTCTATTACTCCTTTATTTTTCCTTACCTTTCTTATTGCGGATCTGTTTGGGGAAATACAAAACGGTCCTTCACTAAAAAACTCAAATTTGCCCAAAACCGTGCCATTAAAGCAGTTTTTTGGCTTCCCTGTCTATATCCAACTCGTGGATTGTATTCAGATTTTGGAATAGCTCCACTTGATCAAATCATACAAAAACTAAACTTATCGCTTGCTTACTCTGCTTTCCACAATAATCTTCCACCTCAACTACTAACCTATTATTATATTAATAATTTGGAAGACCACTGTCTCCGTTCATCTAATAGAGCCTATAAAATTCCTAAATGCGTTTCAAGTGCTGCCCAGCAATCTCCCATTTACAAATCTATTATTCTATGGAACAAAATTCCCTCCAGTGTTTGAACTTGCCACAAGTTTTTGCAAGTTGTATAAAAATGTAACAAAACTTGATATTATAATTTAATTTTTCCATTTTTAACAAATTTGCTCTAATTACCCATGTTTTATTCTTCTATTATTTTTTTCCTCAGTGTTACTTTATTTTTTTTATTTTTTTGGTCCTTATCAAGTTATCTTCTAGGATCTTTATTGTTATTGATGTTTGTGTTATGTCTTTATTCAAATAAAATGGATTGATCGATTGATTGAACTTTGTTTAAATTTAACTGAGGGCAATTTGCACTTGACAGAAGGTGTTAGACAACAGACAAAGCAACATCGTTTCACTTTATTTGCCTTGGCTTGCAAAAACAAAGGAAAAAATTTTAAAAGAAAACGTCTCCTACAAGCGGGCGGTAGCTTTTTTACACTTTAACTGCCAATAATCGCAGGACTTGTAAACAGTTTTCTCTAGATGTCTAAACCCTATAAATTGATCCCTATAGAACTTGTCCTTTCACCAGTTGAACACTTTGAGGACAATCTAAGCAAATTTAATAATAACGAAACTATTGCCCATATGATATAAAGCTAGTTTTACTTCAAGATGCATTGCGTCGTGTGGACAAACATAGACCTTATCGTGAGAGACCCGTTGCCGTCACAGATCCCCTTAAACAGGGAACATCTCCTCAAGATTCTGCAGCAGCAGCACAATCAAAGGAGAAGGAATTGAGTTTTATAGTGACATCAATTGGAAACCTATTGCCAATGACCTATCGAGAACAGAGTAAAAGAGTATTAACACATCTTATGTTGGAAAGTGGTGGTGATGATTATCAAGTTCAAGCTGATAACAAAGAGAAACGAATTATAATTCAGGGAAAAAGTTATAATCTACTTGATTTAATTTGCGATATGGTTACAAATCGTAAAGGAATTTTATCATTTGACAATAATCTATACACCTTTCTAAATGCATCAAACTTCCCCAAAAGTGTTATTGGCAATAAGAAAATTCTAAGGAAATTAAGAGAATATAATAGAGGTGTTAGTCCTCTAACAACGCCAACACCGTTTAAAAAAAGAAGAAGATTTTAGTTCAATCTTCGAAAATACTAGCAATCCTAGTAGCAACAGAAGCAATGCTAGACAATAGTGAAGACGTGTTGATTCACCCTCCAGTGTGCAAAAAGGGAGTGGACATTATACTACGTGTTTGCTTTTAAATTGGATGAAATTTTGAAACATGTCTATGAAAATATTAGTGAAGTGGGAAGTCTAAGTTCCCCCACAATGTTTCCAAAGTTGCCTCTGATATAGATGGCAGCACATTAAAAATGCAAAAGATTATCTAGAAAATGAACCGAAATACACACTGCATAAAAATCGCAGGCTTCGTGGCAAACAATATCGACAAACTAAAGCCGTTTTCTCTCTGCATATAATGCAAACTGATCTTTTAACTCTAGACGCGATTCAACGACGTCACAATACACCCTACAAATATATTCTAGTGGCAATCAGTGTCTTTAGTTTCTAGACATATGTGGTTCTGTTGCGATCAAAGAGAGGTGTTGAAGTTTCTCATGCCTTATAAAGTATTCTTGAACAAGATTGCTATAGAAAAATTCAATCGGATCGCTGTAACGAATTTGTTAATACTCATGTGCAAAAGACTCTATTGAAATATAATACAAAGCTATATCATAGTCACAGTCTGATAAAGGCTGCACTGGCTGAACGATTGATAAGAACGATTCGTCTATTTATTTCAAGATATTGCACGCTGAAAAATTTTGCTGCTTTTATTCAAGATTTAGATAAAGTCATGCAAATATATAACCAACGACCGCATCGATCCCTGTCCAATGTTAGCCCTCGGGAAGTTCAATGCAGTGAAAATACATTTGACGCTTTTCTAAAGCAATATTCCAGTGAAAAAAAAATTTTGTAGAAGTAATTCAATGTTGGCGATACTGTTCGAATTAATAGAACCATGTTGGGGTTCCACCCATGTTTCTTTTCCTTTCAGATAAATGACCTATTTTCGTTTCTTTAATTACATTTGCTTAAAGTATAATTTCAAAAGACAGGTTAAATTCCCGTTACTAAGTGATAGTGGTTTTGCAATAGGTAAGCTGTGAAACAAGTTTATTTTTACTTCCTGGTTGGGAGTCATTGAAAGATAAATCTAAGAGGTAAAATTGGGTTTGAATGAGGAGGTAGCTGATTGGCTGGGCCAATTGACGGTCCACCCATACAAACAGTGCTGTACAAATGCCAAGGGGCAAATTACTTTTTGATTGAGATGTGGGGTTGTTTCCACAGATGGAAATTAAGAGGCTAGTGCAGTCAATTTTTATCGATGGCTGGCATCATCACATGTGCCAGAAACTGATTCTCTGCTCCTCTCAAATGTAAATTCGTGAGAGCGAGAAAATTTGTTGTTTTGAATTGTGCTGCGCACAATCATTATCTATGAATCTTGAAGACTTCAACTTGCAAAATCTAAGGCGGATGCTATGCGATTTAGACCATGTTGGTCCTACAGTAGAGACGTGGTGAGGACGACCGTTCCAGTGCCAAGCGGTGGAAGTAGCAGCACAGACACTGGTGGAAGAGAGAAGGCAAATGGATTTTGTAAAGTTGAAGTTAAGTGTTTATGTTTGTAAGGGTGGACCACGGTAGCGCGTGGGCGGTCATTTATCTTACGGAGGGAGGTGTTGGGGTTCCACCCCTGTTTCTTTTCCTTTCAGATAAATGACCTATTTTCGTTTCTTTAATTACATTTGCTTATAGTATAATTTCAAAAGACAGGTTAAATTCCCGTTACTAAGCGATAGTGGTTTTGCAATAGGTAAGCTGTGAAGCAAGTTTATTTTTACTTCCTGGATGGGAGTCATTGAAAGATAAATCTAAGAGGTAAAATTGGGTTTGAATGAGGAGGTAGCTGATTGGCTGGGCCAATTGACGGTCAACCCATACAAACAGTGCTGTACAAATTATTATTATGTTTTTAGTCTGCGTTTGGACCCCAGTCGGGGATATATATATTTTTGTGGTATTTGTGACCCTTTTTGGAAGAATCCAAGTAAGGTATTTTCTAAAAACTGTGTACTATTTTCCGTAACCCAGGCAGGGTAGGAATAGAGCTACAAGGTACCGTCATTATTATATTGACAGGGAGGGTTGTTACCTCCTTGGAGAGGGTAGAGATTTTCTAGCCGTAACCCAAGGCGGGTACATCTGGCTTTAGAAAGTGGCCATTTGACCACTCGATCATGTAATCATACCCTGGGACAGGGTATACTGTAAATAGGGTAGTACCAAACCCGATATTTGCAGAACCGTTGGAGTAAGAGCGGGAATCCCACTAACATTTAGGCCGACAAGGGGTTCTCCCCTTCGAGTAAGTGGAAAAGCAACCTTTTTTTGCGCCATTTTTGCCTTTAAAAGTGGTGACCCCGCACGTACACCCCAATAAGTGGTGCCAGCGGTAGCTAGCACTACGAACAAACCACCAATATTTTTGAAAAGGGGAGTTATTTATGGAGCACTGAACTTTTTAAAGTGTCTAAAATCCTAGACACTACATCTACGACATATCGGCTGCGAGACACCAAAGATGATGGGATTCTCGGCGGTTTTTATGAATTCGAACTACAAAAAGTTAGAAACACTAGTAAAATTTATCAAATTGAAAAGATAT
The DNA here is from genome assembly GCF_049724085.1 of Artemia sp. Qi Xiang Cuo. Classification (NCBI taxonomy): domain Eukaryota; kingdom Metazoa; phylum Arthropoda; class Branchiopoda; order Anostraca; family Artemiidae; genus Artemia; species Artemia sp. Qi Xiang Cuo. Next base: position 12,169,490 of record NC_142800.1, read on the forward strand.
TAAAGAGCCGTACTCGCAGGGCCAAGAGACACTTGCTTGTTTGGTGGCTAGGATAAAATTCTGATTCTGATTCTTGGGTTGCGGTTGAAGACATTAACAATGCCCAATGATTTCTATGTGACATTCATGTCCAATGTTTCCGATCCTGTCTACAATGATTTGAATAGAACGAGTGATTTTTAGACGAAACTCTCCCCCACTATCAAATTTAACGGCACGTATGAAGTGGTTCTTGTTGACTGTATTCTCAAAGATACATACGACATCCTGAGAAAAGATCGCAAATATGATATAAAAATTAAACCCTATGATTGGCTGCCACCCCCAGGTGATCAAGAACAAATTCAAAAGATCAATCGGATGAATTATCCATATATTGAATTACCCTACGAAGAACTCACTTGTATGAATGATCTATGTCGTTCTATCAATAAAAGAATTTCCGCTCGCAAAAACGAGCCTTTCATTTCAACTATTCAAAGGAGGAGGGAAAGATATACATTAGTTCACCCATTGCCAATAAAAAGGTTATTCTCAATGATAATCTAAAGGATGTTCTTGGCTTTAAGCTCAATATAATCAATGGTAAAAATGCTGGAAACACTAATTTTATTTTTGCTGACTACCCGTCTGTCTTTTCCACTAACACTTGTATATTTCTCTACATTTCATTTGTTGAAATATCCAGAGTTGGCAATAGCAATGTCCCCCTTCTAAGAGTTCTTGAACGAAAAACCAATCAAGAACCTATTCACCATTACAATATAAAGCATCTTCAGTATATCCCCGTAAACCCTTCCTATTTGGAACTCTGTCGATTAACACTAAGAACTGAATTAGGTGATTCCCTAGCAATATCAAAAGGTTTGGCTGTGATTACATGCCATTTTCGACCCATTCAGCAACAAGATGTCTAATAGAAAAGTGGTTTTCACTTGTCCTGATATTGACTGCTACGTTAATAATCTTGGCCCAAGACAAGTGGGCAATGAAATTGACTATTACAAAGGTCGCTCATCAATGTCTGGCTATGGTCTTGGCAGTTGGTTTGCTAAGCTGTTTCACTCTGCACTACCTCTGGTTAGAAAATACATTGTACCAGCTGCGACAGATTTTGCATCCTCTACACTAAACGATTGGAGCTCTTGCAAGGATTTTAAAAAAAAGTGCTTCAGAAAATCTTAGGTCCAGTGCCCGAACCCTTAGTGAACAATTGAAATCTTATCAATATATAAAAGGTTTTAAAAGGTCGAGAAACAGTGCACCACTCATTAGTCTCTTCTCAGGTCAGAAACGAAAGACATCACCCCTGTCAAAGAAAAAAAGAAAAAGACGACACGCACAGTAAACACTAGAAGAAGAAGCCCCTGGAGGAGAAGTTTTAGATCGAAACTGGATTTCTTTTCATAGATATCATATCTACCGCATAAGGATTTCCAACCTTCAATCAATTCAGCTTTATATGTATTCAATGCAGAAAATATTTATTTGAGTGTAAAACATTGATACTATGAACAATTTTATCCACAACAACCGCTCTCTGGTAATATCCATTTTCAAATTTATTTCAATTAAGACTACTTTATGGACATGTCTTCGACATTTATAGATTTACAAATGAAAGTCCGGAAATCCGATAATACATTGTCAATTCTTGCCAATGGAATATCCTATGAAAATTGTATGTTACATAATTTATTTCGTCAAATCAGTGTCTACATAAAGGGCAGACTGGTGAGCACAAGCAACAGTCTCTAAAATTATACAAGCTATATGCAATTCATGCTGATGACACCCAAGTCATACAAAGAATTGAGAGGCACCTCCAATGGATATGAATATATTACTAGTACTGATAGTACAGATGCACTTAAAAATGCTACAACTAGTGAATTACATCAAGTTGGAAAAATATTTCATGAGATATATAATATACCCCAATGGCCACCACCCAATATTAAAGTGGATATAAAATTGACGATTGCTCCATCCAATTTCATTTTACGAAAAGAAGTTGCTGCCAATCCTGATGTAACTCTCTCCCTCACCTCGGCAATACTACATGTACGCAAACAGCAAGTAATGACTCCTGTTGCTTTGGCAGTGGAAAAACTAAGAGCTAGTGGAAATAATATTGAACTAATTGTTCCTCATACCATCACCAATCAACGTCATATTGCCACAGGCTCACGCACCTTCCCCGACTCATCCTTTATCAATGGCGAAATTTTGTCAAAATTAGCATTGGCATTTGTAAAAAGGGCTAGTGCAATAGGATCGTGGGCTGGATGCCCACATAAATTTGAAATGTTTGGGCTTTCATCTCTTGTCTACAAAGTAAATGGAATCCCACTTTAGAACCTATCTTTTGATAAATCCTATTGGACATTGTATGAATTGACAATGTAAATCCTAGACCATGATTCAAAACTATTTGAAAATGGTGTAACCGAAGAAATGTTCGCTAAAACACATGGTATCATTGTATTGGACCTGTCTGGCACCCAGGATACGAGTATAGCACGAACGGGGAGTTTGCGTTTAGAGTGCACATTTGCCGACCCATTGCCTGAGAGTATTGCACTAACCTCGCTAAATCAATTTGAAACCTATTGGGAAATCACTCCCGAAGGCAGTGTTCTATTAGACCTTGGACCATGACCACTAGTCAAATAATCAATGTATTTAATATGGACCCCTATATGTCCAAATACAGATCCTACTGTCTGCCCTCGGATTCTCTTGGAAAAATTTAAAGTGCCCACAGTACCCTAATCATTTTTAATAGCAGTCCGTCGACTGTGAATACTGGCCATTGGTTGTGCATCTTTCAAACAATGAAGACGATTGAATTTTTTGATCCTCTCGGCCTACCCTATATATTCTACACTCCGCATATCAGCAACTATATTGAGAGCAGTGGGAAAACTATTATTCAAAATCGGAAGAGAGTGCAGGATCTGACGACTAAAAGCTGTGGTTTCCATGCGCTACTATTTCGTGTTCAGATGTCGCAACTAGACTTACAAGCAGTTTTTCAACATTTATGTAGACAATCCACGTTTGAACGACTCTATGGTGGAAAATATCCTCTCAGACCTGTATGATATTTATTTTAGTGCCCTAAGAGTAAAGTGCTTAAAAATGTATGTGAATTTGTTTATTAATAAAGAAAAAATGCATACAACAATGTCTTTGTTCTACAGTTTAGATTTCTTCTTCGGTGTATAGACAACTGTCGAGAACCACTAATGCAGGTAGATCATTTGAATTCACTGTATAGTGATCTTGATTGGCTGCAAAGTCAGGGTAACATTTTCTACAGTATAATGTAACTTCACTCTTGTCTTATCTCTTTGTACAGTCAATAATACTATTTGCATTCATATTGTGAAATTTACGTGTTTCAATCAGTCTATTTGAAGCAATATCACATACAGTGTTTTCAAAAGGTGAATCACATTCGGTAACTGCCAAATAAAAATCACTAGGTTTAATGTCATAACAGGCAGTGTCGTCACAACGCTGACGTAGGAATCAAATTGTCTTGTTACTCCAACAGTTGAATCTTAGACCTGATTCTTCCTCCCAAAATAATTTAAATCCACAACGATACCAATCTCGAAATAAACTAAAGAAATAAACTAAAATCACGTTCGGGGTTCTTTCCAATCATACCAGGATAAGTATTCTCCCACTGATCATATTTGTCATAGTGGCAATTGGAGCATAGATATCCTCTAAGGTGAGAGTCACAAATCTCTTCAAGACATGAATTACAGCCTTTAATTTGTACTGCATATCCTCTATGTAATTTACAGGGATTGCATAATTTGCACTTTTCATTATATTCATCAATAATTATACAATTCTCACATGATGACCAGCTGCCAAGAGTGTACATGCATAGTGGACATGTATAGAACATTTTTGTTGTTTCCGTTGTCAACTCTCTCACAGCTAAAAAGAAACTGATCCACATTCGATAAATTCAGAGGGGGGTGGGAGATGAGTAACTCTGTGACATTACCACTTTTGAAGGAAGAGTCATCTCCAATAAATCTATAGCGATATTTTCAAGAATAAGTCCTCAATATTATTCTGCATGATTCCTATTAACAGATCAATTAAACGACTAGATGTCGCTGAGTCACATTATAAAATACTCTTATGAAAGTGCGATGGGGATTGGTCATTACTTATTATATTTTCAAGTGTCCCCTGTGAGAATATCTTCCTTTGAAGGGATAACTCGAGAAAATCGTCATCCAGAATCAAATGTTTTTCCATAATCACAAGATTGGACCTAATTCTTTCTTTCTCAAATTTATTCATTTTTCAATCCTATCACTCTCACTGCTGACTCTAGACTAACCATGATTCATTCTACTTCAAGAATATTCAATGATCTAACAAAAAGAAAGGAGACATTTTCAATTTCGAAAAAATTTTATTGAGCGTGTTTAATTACAATAATAATATATATTACACATGTACAATTATCGATATACATTATTGTCCTCTATATGCTTCACTATTGCATTTAAAAAAATTTGAAGTCTATTCATATGTGCTATATCAACTTTTGCAGGGAAGCATAATTGATCCTCCATTTTAAATTGGCTCAAAGATAACACATATCTTGCATATACTTCATCCCATTCAAGACAAAGCTGTGATCCTCTTGTAATTTCTACCGCTATGTTTGGTGCTCTTGTATCATTGCTACCAACTCCACTATCAACTCCTAATAGTGTAAACATTCCACTCATTATTGTAAATATATCTTAATGAGTAAAGTCAAACTGTTCTCACTCCTTTAATTCTATTCTCACACTAATAACAACTATAGCAAAAATCCTTCCTTATATTCACTGCGATCTTGCTCCGTTAGTGTTTCCGACTCCCTGATTGGTCTAGAAAGAGATGTCATTGATCCTGTCCCGTTGGACACGCTCTTATCTGACAATGATGTAAACTTCTGTCTGTATCCATTAGGCTTAGAAACATCAAATAAGTTGACCAACAAACAGAACAGAACTATGAAGCAACATCAAATCATATAACCAACAAACAATATAACCATGAAACCAGGTAACCATCAACAAACAGAACCATGAAACAATAGCAATTCATATAACCATCAGCAAACAATATAACCATCAAACAGGTCTAGAAAGAGACACGTGATCCTGTCCCGTTAGAAACACTCTTATCTGACAATGTTGTAAACTTCTGTCTGTATCTATTAGGCTTAGAAACATCAAACAAGTTGACCAACAAACAGAAGATAACTATGAAACAACATCAAACCACATAACCAACAAACAATATAACCATCAAACCATATAACCATCAACAAACAGAACCATGAAACAAAATCAACCCATATAATCATCAAACCATCAAACAATATAACCATCAAACCATATAACCAACAAACAATATAACCATCAAATCATATAACTATCAAACAATATAACCATCAAACAATATAACCATGAAACCATATAACCATATAACAATGAAAAACATCAAACCATATAACCAACAAACAGAACCATGAAACTCTTATCCGGCAATGATATAAACTCCCGTCCACGCTGGCAGTGTCATCCCTACTTGCAGTTCACTGGGCCATCTTATAATTCGTTAAAAGTTTCAAGTTTACACCCCAGATCAATCACTGTCAGCTTATTGGATATACGCTATTTTGATAAATCGGTACCGCATTTTAATTGTTGACACTCACATATTCTAATATAATTTCTATAGGGACTTATAGTGCAAATTTTACTATGGACCGGATACTCATCGTTTTTAGCCTCCTTTTCTTTCCTCGAACTACCTGAGAGTTTCAACTGCATCCCCGCAGCCATTCCTGGGATATTATAAATACGTTACCATGATAACCTGTATATTCAGTGTCTTAAGGTTTACCACCCATTTGAATCCAAAGTTGAGGCCCAAGACACGCCAATATCCCCTGAATCTTTTACCTACCAAGCTTTTCTTGATATATGCCTGGTCTTACGCAGTTTTTTTTATACTTTTATATTACTACTTCGCCAAGGAAGGGAGATTTGAGGGAAATTTATTAAGCAGGTCTTTGCCGCTTTCTCAGCTTAAGATCTGAGATCCACATGCGTTCAATATAAAAACGTTATCTTGACAACTTGGCAATACATAGCGTATTTTGATTTATATTGCTGCTTAACGGTCAATTAGCACTCTATATAGTTAAGGATTTCTTTTCGTGTAATTTGAGGATTTACCTTTTCAGCAACCAATACAAAAATAATATTCATGTGACGTTGCTGGAAAAATGGAGGCAAGAAGAGATCCAAGGTTTTTAAAAATTAGGAATGATCCTCGCTTCAAACCACTGCCTAAAAGCAAGAAAAAAGTTCAAATTGACAAGAGGTTTCAAGGCATGTTTAAGGTAAGTCTGAATGCTTCTCAAATCAACCCCAAGCAGGTATAAAAATGTTTGAGCATTTTCTCAGGCCATGCCTAATGTAGGCTAATATATATATATATATATATATATATATATATATATATATATATATATATATATATATATATATATATATAGGCCTATATATATGGTAAAGTTCTGCCAAATCATATTGTTGAGTTAGGAATAAAGTGAATACACCATTCGATGCTTTTTTTTATGCTGATTATGAATATAATAATCACTTCTATCAGAAATGAATTTCAGCCCCCCCCCCTGTATATTGCAATTCATGGTTTGGTTAGGTTGTAGAAATATATCCCCGGGATTTGCAGATATAGGGGGAGGGGGCAGTAATTAATTTCCAATAGAAATGATTAATATATTTTTAATCAGCATAAAAAAAGGCATAAAGTAGTATATTCACTTTATGCATAAGTCAATAATATGATTTGGTAGAGCTAAATTTTATTTGAATATCTTTAAAATCTTTTAAATTGGGATTGAGTAGAGTTGTGAAACTGTAAACAATTGTGTTGTACTTAATTTAGGCAGAACATCTATTTTGCAAGGTTTCAGTTTTATAACAATCAGATTTTTAAAGGTCATCAGAGGTCAGGACCCTTTAGAGGGAGAAAGAGTGGAGGTAGGTACTTCAAAATACCTTCCCAGGCCATACTTTGGCATGTAGACCCATCCCTGGAAGTTTCATTTTCCTAACCTCACCCCTTTCCAAGATAGCCAAAAGTAGCTAAAGTAGCTATCTTGGAAAGGGGTTAGGTTAGGAAAATGAAACTTTCAAGGATGGGTCTACATGCTAAAATGTGTCCAGGGAAGGTATTTTGAAATACCTATCTCCACTCCTTCTCCCTCTAGAAGTATATATATATATATATATATATATATATATATATATATATATATATATATATATATATATTTATATATATATATATGGTAAATTTTTACCAAATCATATTATTGAGTTACAAATAAAGTGAGGTAAAGTTCTACTTTAGCTACTTTTGGCTCTCTTGGAAAGGGGTTAGGGTATATATTTGCACATTAGGGGGGGGGGGGGTAGGGGGAAAGTTTAAACTTACTTCTCATTTACATCAGAAATAAAATTTACCCCCCCCCCCCTAATGTGCAAATATATACTCTGAACTGTATAAATAGAGGTGGGGGTGAAATTTGTTTCCAATAAAAATGATTATTATATTTGTAAAGAGCATAAAAAAAGGCATCAAGTGGTATGTTCACTTTATTTGTAACTCAATAATATGATTTGTTAAAAATTACCTCTACTTTAGCTACTTTTGGCTATCCTAGAAAGGGGTTATGTTAAGAAAATGAAACTTTCAGGGGTTGGTCTACAGGCTAAAGTATGTCCTGGGAAGGTATTTTGAAGTACCTACCTCCACTCGTCTCTCTAGAGGGTCCTCACCTTTGATGACCTTTAAAAAACTTTGTGTTATAAAAGTGAAACCTTGCAAAATAGGCATAGATCCTCTGCTTAAAGGAAGTACAACAAAATTGTTTTCAGCTTCACAACTTTGCTCAAATTTACAAGGTTTTAAAGATATGCAAATATTTTTCCTAAATTTTGAAAAAAAACCCATTGATATGGCTTAAAATTTTTACCCAAATAACAGGAATTGCATTTTCAGAACTAAAGCCAGAAAAAAAGAAATGATAAATTTTCTATTATTCATATTAGTGACTTATGAATAAAGTAAACATACCACTTGATGCCTTTTTATGCTCTTTTCAAATATAATAATCATTTTTGTCAGAAATGAGTTTTACCCCCACCCCTATATATAGCAATTCATGGTATATATTTGCTCATAGGGGGTGGGGGAAAGTTTAAACTTACCTCTCATTTACATTAGAAATAAAATTTACTGCCACCCCCTAATGTGCAAATATATACTCTGAATTGGTATATAGAGGGGTGGGGGTAAAATTCATTTCCAACAAAAATGATTATTATATTTGGAAAGAGCATAAAAAGGCATCAAATGGTATGTTGCCTTTTTCTGTAAGTCAATAATATGAAAAACAAAAATTTACCAAAGAACCTGATAACTGAAAATTAATGTAAAATGTTGTTTTGTCAAAATGTTAATAGGCATAGACCTCTCATTCAGACAAATTTCAAGACCCTTTAGAGGGAGAAGGAGTGGAGGTAGGTACTTGAAACTACCTTCCCAGAACATACTATAGCCTGTAGATTCATACCTGAAAGTTTCACTTTCCTAACCTAACCCCTTTCCAAGGTAGCTGAAAGTAGCTAAAGTAGAATTTATATATATATATATATATATATATATATATATATATATATATATATATATATATATATATATATATATATATATATATATATATATATATATATATATATATATATATATATATATATATATATATATATATATATATATATTTTCTTTATTTAATTATTATTAATTAAATGAATATATATATATATATATATATATATATATATATATATACATATATATATATATATATATATATATATATATATATAATATATATATATATATATATATATATATATATATATATATATATATATATATATATATATGTATGTATATATATATATATATATATATATATATATATATATATATATATATATATATATATATATATATATATATATATATATATATATATATGTATGTATATATATTAATTGAATTTGAGTAAATATAATGGATAAAAATCAAGGAGAGGATCAGTGGCTACAGTAGACAACTGGTAAGTTGGCTAGGCTACTAGTTTCTGACTTACCTATACAATTTACAAGTAATATTTGACTAATCTTAATGAGAAAAAGAAACTGCTGAAACTTCTAAAAAAAAGGTATCAAGATATTTACCTCTTGGATGGTATGGAAGAGGATTTTCAGACCTCTTGAGATAGCAGTAAATATATGGCTATTTAAAGCTTTTTATTGGATGTGTTTGGGGAAATAGTGGGCATGAGAGGGGGAGGGTTATTTGCCCTCCAATCACTTTTGACTATTAAAAAGGGCACTAGCCCTTTCAGTTTTCAATCAAATGAGCCCTTTTCAAAGTTTCTACAACAACACTTTCCATAAACACCTTATATGCCCCCAGGGCATAACTTATAACCCTTGCGCTGAGGGCTGTGGGGGGATTGTCATCCTTAAACACATAATTTCCGGACTTTTCAACTACATTGAACAAAATGGCTATCTCAAAATTTTTATTGGATGTGTTTGAGGAAATGGTGAGAGTGGGAGGGGTGTTAGTTTTCCTCCAATCACTTTTGAGTATTAAAAAGGGCACTAGACCTTTCAATTTCTAATTGAATGAGCCCTTTTCTAAGTTTCTATGACAACACTCTATAAAAACCTTAAATGCCCCCAGGGCATAACTTACATTCCTTGCCCTGAGGGGTGTGAGAGGTTTATCATCCTCAAAGACATAATATCCAGAACTTTCAATTATGTTTAAAAATGGCCATCTCAAAATTTTGATTGGATGTGTTTGTGGAAATGGTGGGTTGTTGCCCTCCAATAATTTTTGACTAGCCTATTAAAAAGGGCACTAGCCCTTTCAGTTTCTATTTGAATGAGCCCTTTTTGAAGTTTCTACAACAACATTTTCTATGAAAAAAAAAACTTTATATATCCCCAGGGCATAATCCAACCATTGCCTTGAAGGCTGTGAGGGGGGTGTCATCCTCAAAGATACTTTCAGGTACATACTTTCAGAACTTTCAGGTACATTGAACAAAATGGCTATCTGCAAATTTTTTTTGATGTCTTTGGGGAAATGGTGGATGTGAAAGGGGGGTTTGTTGCCCTCCAATCACTTTTGACTATTAAAAAGGGCACTAGTCCTTTCAATTTCCAATCAAATTAGCCCTTTTTTTAAGTTTCTACAAAAAAGCTTTCTATAAAAACCTTATATTCCCCCAGGGCATAACTTACAACCCTCACCCTTAGGGGTTTGGGGGGTTTGTCATCCTTAAAGGCATCTCAAGAACTTTCAATGATTTTGAAGAAAATACCCATCTCAAAATTTTAATTGGATGTGTTTGTGGAAATAGTGGGCATGAGAGGGCATTAGTTGCTCTCCAATCACTTTTGAGTATTAAAAAGGGCGTTAGTCCTTTCAATTTCAAATCAAATGAGCTTTTTTTGAAGTTTCTATGACAATGCTTTCTATAAAAACCTTAGATGCCCCTAGGGCATAACTTACAACCCTTGCCCTGAGGGCTCTGAGGGGGTTATCATCCTCAAAGGCCTAATTTCCAGAACTGTTTACTATGTTGAACAAAACAGATATCGCAAAATTTTGATTGCATGTGTTTAGGGAATTGTTGGGTGTGAGAGCAGGGTTAGTCCCCCCCCCCCCCCAGTCACTTTCAACTATTAGAAAGGGCTCTAGCCATTTCAATTTCCAATCAAATGAGCCCTTTTTGAAGTTTCTATGAAAACCTTATATGCCCCCAGGGCATAACTTACAAACATTGTCCTGGTCTGTAGGGGGGGGGGGCTGTCATCGTCAAAGACCAAATTTCCAGAACTTTCAACTATGTTGAACAAAATGGCTATCTCAAAACTTTGATTGGATGTATTTGGGGAAAAGGTGGGTGTGAGATGGGGGTTAGTAGCCCTCCAACCACTTTCAACTGTTAAAAAGGGCCGTAGCCCTTTAAATTTCCAATAATGCCCCCAGCGCATAACTTACAACCCTTGCCCTGAGGGCTGTGGGGGAGTGTTCTCATCAAAAACATAATTTATATGTGGAAATCAACTATGTTGAACAAAATGGCTATCTCAAAATTTTGATTGCATGTGTTTGGGGAAATGGTGGGCATGGAAGGGGTGTTAGTTGCCTTCCAATCACTTTTGACTATTAAAAGAGCACTAGCAATTCCGATTTCCAATCAAATAAGCCATTTTCGAAGTTTCTATGACAATTCCTTCAATACAAAGTGCCCTGGTCTAGAAAAAAAAAAAAAAAACAATACATTGTGCCAACATTGTTCTTTACTTAGGCAGTGCTATTGTGCTGCCTATGATAGTGTTCTCAACTCTAACAAAAGCATACTCCCTACCCATACTGGTCCCAGATACAACCCTAGGCTACATAGAAAACAAGAAGAAAAGTTGTGAAATAAAATTTTCATTTTATAATATATAGCAAGTTTATATTATTTAGATTTTCATCTTTCTTTCCATTTGTATCCATGTTTTGAATCATTTTTAAATGCACAATTTTTATATAGGGTTGAAAAATTTGTAATATATAATGCATTTGCAATCTATATTTTTGAAAATATAGAATTGTCCTCTTTCTACCTCCTAAAATTCAAAGACATGTAACCTGACTAGATGAGAAAAAAAGCCAAACAAAAATATAGATGTTAAATCTATCACAGATAGAGAAGGTTCTAATTCTTGTGAACACTTTAATGAAAGGAATCAAAACAATCATATTATTTAAAAATTATGTGAATATATGGATGAAAATGGAAGGACAGATGACAATCTGATTGATAGAACTTTGCTACATATTATAGATTAAGAGTTTTAGAAGTAGTGTTTTCTTTTAGTTCTATATGTAGCCTAAGACTATATCTGGTCTAGCTAGTAGGTGGGGGGGGGGTGCTCTTGTCAGGGTAGTTACCATTTTGTTTGGAAAAAAGGTTCATTTGGAAAATCAAATGGTGCTGTTATTTTGTCATTGTTGTGTTTCCTAAAGAAGAACCATAAATCCCCAGTGATGCCCTGGTTTTCTGTAACAGCTGAGCTGCTGTTGTATTGTCCTTCTTTTGTCAGTATGTCTGGTTGATAACTGTAGGGATCTTAGGCATTTTTGTGTAGAGTATTTTGTAGGTCAGAAACTAGTTTTATTACCCTTCTTTAGACACTCTCTAGGGCTTTAGTATCCATCTTGTACTGTGGGGACACAAATACCATTCCAGTCTCAAGGTAAGGGTAGACAAAGGCTTTATCCAATTTCTTTACTACACATGGCTTTCTTGTAATAATTGCATGCTTAATTTGCCAAAAGGTTGAGTTTTCAAATTTTTGGTGACAATTTCCTATTAACAAATCAGTTTTTTTTTCAAACTACCCTGCCCTTATAAAAACCATAGTGACTATCAATAATTAATATTATAAATCAGATTTCTGACGTGGAATTCATTCAACATTGAGAGCATATTCCATCATTTACTCTGCTGTGCCCCCCCCCCCTGCCAAAAAAATATGAAATGTGTCCCAGGAACTCTTCAATTAAGTCTGAAGGTTCTTGCATCTCAGCTATAAAAATAAGCCCTCCGCCTCCTTTCCTGGCAGAATCTTCATCTTTGTGCTAACATTTGTATCCTGGTATGGACATATTTTCAAGTTTGTTCAAATGTTTTTCTTGGAGATAAATTATATTCATTTTCTTGTTTTTAACATATGAACAAAGTTCCATTATTTTCATTTTATTGGATGAGAATGTGTTCCACTGCAGTCCTATCAGTTTACCTGTATCACTAATAATGCTAATCAGTTGGAGGGGTTGTTTTCTAATCATTGGGGAATTTGCGTCTTTTGAGCAGCAACTATAGCAACTAGCTCCCTAAATTCATTAGTCGCTTCTTTCTGCAATGTTTCTTGGTAGTGCTTCTCTAGTTTTTTCTCACATAGTTTGCCTTGTCATAATGTTATAATTTGATGTTCCAATAAGTTCCTGGATAATAATAAATTTTGTCTTATCTCTGAAATAATTACCAAGTAAAATTATGGATGTACGAGGTTCTATGTTTCTTCTTGGAGGTCTAGTACCCCTAATAGATATGGAGTTTGGTTTTTGGTCGAGAGGGAGATGAACCTACTGAAACTTTTCCTGCTTTATGATTAAGCCTGGCAAAAGAAGGCCTAACAATATTTATGGGCAATTTTCTAGTTGACAGGGATATTGAAGTTGACAGAAGGATGTTTTTCCCATGCCTGCTGTTGCTGTCCCCTCAGTTCTTGGACTGGATCTTCTAGAAAGTATATAGGCAAAGTTTAGCTGAGGCTGACTATTTTTTTTCTCATGGCATTAGCAATTATGGGTACTGGTGTTTTTTTTCTCCTGAGCTTTTTTTATAATCTGACTTCTTAGTTTGTATTTGACACAGGAATTTCTGTTATCAGAAAGATGTGAGCCTTCATAGTTTATACATTCTGTTGGGTTTTGACAATTGCTTTCAGAGTGACCATTCAGTGTACAATTTTTACAAACCAAAGCAGTGGCAAATGGACATAATTTTTGTGTCTGCCCTAGTTTTAAGCAATGCTTACCTTCTACTACTAACAACTAACTGCAGCACCAAGCCGCCTGAGACTAACAGAGCTACGCACGCTCCTTCTCAATACCAATCTGTTCAAAGCCTCCCTTGTTACACCCTCCCAGTAAGTTTCCATTTCCTTTCAATCTTTCTTTATGATGTCCTCCCACCCTAGACGAGGACTACCTGCTTTCCGTTTAGCCCTAGACGGTTGGCTGGAAAGGACAATCTGTCATCCTTCATCCATACAATGGGCCCTAGCCATCTCAACCATTCTATGATTATAGCCCTAGAAAGTGGGATTGAACCCCATTTTTCGTACAGCCTACTGTTTGAGATACGGTCAAACAGCAGGGTACCCAGAACAATCGATAGGCAATTTCTCTGGAAAACATCTAGCAAATCGTCATCCGCTTTTCAGAGCCATATTTGACCAGTGTCATCACTGTAGCTTCTAATATTCTAATCTTGGTTTGCAGACTTATTTTCCTATTCTTCCAAACTTTTTTTAACTATGATAAAGCACCCGAGCCTTGCCTATTCTACTTTTAATGTCTTCACTGCTCCCACCATCTTTGCTAGTAATTCTACCAAGGTAAGTAAAGCTGCCCACCTGATCAATCTTTTCATTACCCAGTGTTGCCTTTTCATCTTCACATATTCCTAGCCTTAGTGACTTGGTCTCCTTAACATTAATTTTCAAACCTATTCTAGCACCCTGAACTCGCAAAACCTCTAAAAGTTCATTCATTTTGCTCAAACCTTCCTCGAGGAAACCTAAATCATCAGCATAATCTAAGTCCAGGAGAGTTTTTCCTCCCCATTTGATTCCGTGGTCTCCCATTGCCTTTCATGTGCTCCTTAAGACAAAGTACATCAAAATGATCCATAGAACACAATCCTTCTTAACTCCTGATTTAATACAAAACCAGCTGCTAACCTCATTTCCTACCTTAACTGCAGCAGTGTTTTTTTGTACATAGCACTAATTGCTTTAATTTATTTGTCTGGCATATCATACAAGGATAAGATCTTTGCTGAAGCTCTTCTGTCAACCAGAATCAAATGCTTGCTTATAATCTATAAAACTCCAACCTCCCGACCTCCTAGGTGGGAATCAGGGCCTGATAAGCACAAGTGCTCCCAAGCTATGGTTGGGGCCTCGGAGCGAAGATTCACGCCCCCGTCCCTAGCGAGCCGGGAGGAGAGCCCTAAGTTGCACCTCACAGCGGCGGAGTGGTGAAACATTCTGTTGGTAGCCTAGCCCGGCCAATAGAATGGCTAATGCAACGGGGCGCCAAGGGTCTGGGGAGCCTTTGGTCAAGTTAATTCCTATGAAACACCAATGGATATTGAAGATCAAATGCAGAGAGATACTACTATTACGGCGTTCGCGGTAGCCGACGCGGACCAGGTCAGGGTGGTGCCTGACCGGACAAGTATGCAAGCCGCCCGATCAAGAAAACATCTGAATATTGGCGCGTGGAATGTTCGCAGCTGCAAGCTGGAATCCACGCAACTGCTCCTTGCAAGGGAGCTGCAGAAGTATAAAATCAACATTTATTGTCTGTCAGAAACGAGACTTAATGATGTTCTGTCCAAAAAGTTGACCGTTTCCGAATCTGACTCATTCCACTTCTATAACTCGGGTCCCAATGATGGTTCCAGCCAGCAAGGAGTTGGGTTCCTAATAGACGGTCCTACTGCATCATGCGTCACCTCTTGGGAGCCAGTGTCACCAAGGATCGCCACGATCAGACTGAGAGGCCACATTAGCCACATAACCATAATCGCCGTGTACGCTCCGATAAGGGACAGTTGTCACGCGGTCAAAGATGCCTTTTATTATGACCTACAAAGAATCATCGACAAGACACCAAGGCGTGACATACTCTTTGTAGCTGGAGACTGGAACGCCCGGCTTGGCAGAGTAGACCCCGACATAGCAGCAGTTATTGGCCGCCACACCTTTGGTGACAGATGCATCAATGGAGAAAGGCTCTTACAGCTTGCCAGATACAACAACCTATGCGTCACAAACACTCTCTTTGAGCACAAGAGACTCCACCTCGTTACATGGCGTTCGAACGACAGCGTAACAAGAGCCCAGATCGACCACATCTTAGTCAGCAGAAGATGGAGAAGCTCCTGCACAGATGCCCGGGTATACAGAGGAGCAGACACAGGATCTTTAAATGGATCCGACCACTATCTCCTCACTTGCAAAGTCCGCCACCGCCTTAGTAGACAGAAGCGACAGAAGGCAGGGAAGCGCTTCGATGTTTCGAAACTAAGATGCCCGGAAATCAAAGCCGACTTCGAGTTAAAGCTAAGCAACCGGTTAGAAGCCTTGAATGGTGTCTCACTCGTCGATGAAAATTAGGTACAGATGAAAATTGCAACACATGACATGGCTGAGAAGGTGCTTGGCCACACAAAACGAAAACAGCGAACCTGGATCTCTGACCACACCATAGAACTAGTTGAGAAGAAGCGACCCCTCGTGGGAGGTGCAAAAGAACGCTTAAAAGTAGCCCGCAAAGCCGTTAAACAGTCACTGAAACGGGACAGAGAACAGTACTGGTCAGATCTGGCGAATGAGTTGGAACAAGCGTCCAGGAGCAACAACAGCAGGAAAATGTTCAAACTACTGAAAGAAGCGACAGAGAAAGCTCCTGTAGCGGTTGACATACTGAAAGGTAAGTCGGGAGAACTCATCCAAGCAGAAGAAGGACGCATGGAACGCTGGCGAGAGCATTTTTCTGAGCTGCTGAATCCTGTCAAACCCCCGTGCGATCTACCTACCTTCTTGAGTGCTGATAGAGAGCCCTACGTAATAAACCTCGATCCGCCAAGTATTGCAGACGTACAAAAAGCGCTGAAGTGCATGAAAAACAATAAGACTCCAGGAGAGGATGGGATCCCTTCTGAAATGTTCAAGGCCTCACCAACTCTACAATGCCGCCTAACCGACCTGTTTATCCAGGTGTGGACGATGAAGACCTTCCCAAAAGACTGGAAAGTATCCGTCCTCGTTCCGCTATACAAAAAAGGAGATAAGGCCATTTGCGAAAACTATAGAGGTATCTCCCTGATCGATCATGCCATGAAGATCTTCTGCGTCATTCTTTTGAATCGATTCAAAGACGCACGTGACAAGTTAACCCGTCCTGAACAAGCAGGCTTCAGACCAGGCAGAGGCTGTCCAGAACAGATATTGATGATTCGCCTCATCCTTCAGCAGTTCAGCAGGTTTCATCTACCCCTTCTCATCGCCTTTATTGACTTTGCAGCTGCCTTCGACTCTCTCATCAGAGAGGAGCTATGGAGAATTATGGCTGAAGACGGTGCGCCACAGGAGATCATTGAGATACTCTGAAGTGCGTATAAGGACACTGAGACTTGCGTCCGTGTTTCCGGCAATGACACCCCTCAGTTTCCAGTGGAATTTGGGGTAAAGCAGGGATGCCCCCTTTCGCCTATATTATTCAACTACGCAATAGACTGGATCATGTATAATGCAATGAGAAACCACAGCGGAATAGTCTTCGGACAAATAGCTGGTTTCCTCCAGCCCCTGACAGATCTGGACTTCGCAGACGACGTTGCTGAGCTGGAAACTACCGCCAACAGCTTACAAGGCATGATCAACGATACCTATGAGGTCTCAAAGCGCATCGGACTGGCCATCAGCAGCGCAAAGACTAAAGTATTGGCTCTCAACCAACCTACTCCTTGCCAAGTTACCCTCGACGGTGAGCCAATAGAAAGCGTTGAGGAATTCAAGTATCTTGGCTCTATCATAACACCAGATGGCGGAGTTGATAGGGATATCTCTGCCCGCATAGCAAAAGCCTGGGGAGTGTTTACTAGTCTGAAAAAAGCATTATGGACCAGACGGGAGATCTCATCCAAACCAAAAGTCAGAATCTATGGTGCAACTGTTTGAGTAGTACTACTGTATGCTTGCCAGACATGGCTGATCAAGACTGAAGATGTGAAAACTTTGGACGTGTTTGACCACTGCTGCCTTCGTTACATCCTCCGCATTAAGAGATGGGACATAATTTCCAATAATGAAGTAAGGAGTCGCTATGGCCAATCAGAAGAGCTATCGCTTATCATTAAAAGACGTCGCCTGAAGCTCCTCGGCCACACATTGCGCCGTCCCGAAGGCACGATATGTCGAGACGTCCTTGTCTGCGAACCAGCCCCCTCCTGGAAACGTAAACCAGGAGGACAAAAGAAGAACCTGTGGCAAAAATTCAAGGAGGACCTGGAACCATGGGGAGGATTCAAGAGACACAGTCAGAGATGGGAAAAAGACTGGCTGAAGATCGCCAGAGAAGTTGTAGCTGACAGGTCCAAGTGGTCGTCGGAAGTCATCCCAAGATCCTTTGGTGCCGGGCAGGACAGTTCATCGTCTGGTTCCCGCCGTAAGTAAGTAAGTAATCTATAAAACTGAGGATCAAAGGTGTTTGACAGCTCGGAACTTCACAATTATTAACCTAAGAGTGAAAAATGGGTTGACACACCCTCTACCTTTTCTAAAACCACACTGTTCTTTTCTTATAACTTGTCTAAAGCATCTCTCAGTCTAAAAAGTATCATATTACTAAGTAATTTGCTATCTACAGAGACCAGACTAATGCCTCGATAACTACCACACTCACTCTTATCACCTTTCTTATACAGTGGTTTAATTAGAGGTTTCCTAAATTATTAGGTACTTCCTTTTTTTTTAAAATCATGTTCATAATCTTCAGTAACTTATTTCTAACCTCATAGCCATCATATTTAAGAAACTCATTTACCACACTATCAGCAGCTGGGGCCTTATTACTTGTTAATCCTTTTAGTACTGTCACTAATTCTTCCTCACAAAACAAATCTTGCTTCACATCCAAGGTATCACAAACTTTTTCATTTTCCTATATATCTTTTACTGCAACTCTATCTTGGTTTAGCGCATTTCCAAAATGTTCTGCCCATCTCTCTTTAACTCTTTCCTTATCACTAATTTTGGCCCAATTCCTATCTTTAACTGGGACAAGTCTGGATTGACTACTCCCTCTCAATTTATTAACATGCTAGTAGAATATTTTACTATTATGCCATCTAGATGCATCTTCCAGATCATCATTAATTTTATCCATGGCCTCCACTTCACACCTCCTTAGTTCATATTTTAATGTTTTCTCCACTCCACTTGCACTCCACTTTGTTTTCATATGGTATATCACTCAGATAATTTTTGTACAAGCCCCTTTTCTCTATTAAACATAAAGCTTTTTCATTAATATTCCTAGCTTCAGTCCTAACTTTCTTCCCAAAGACACCATCAGCAACTTCACAAATTGTTTTTCTAAAATTATTTCAACCATCTTCCACATTGTCAAATTTTAGACTCTCAAGTTTAGTATTCAACTCTTCCTGGAAAGTTTCCCTCAAACTGTCATCCTGGAGTCTACCAACATCGTAACTTCCCGGGAGGTAGTTACCCTTCCGAACTTTCAGCTTTAAATTACCCTAGACGCTACTAGATGGTGATCTTTACTTTTAAAATCAATAACAGCACACCTATATACCCTAGTATCTTGTACTGATCCTTGCATTTTATGACCAAACACCATATTGGTTATAACTAAATTGTTATACCTACAAAATTGCAAAAGTCTTTAGCCATTACTGTTTTCTTTTTCTACACCAAGTTTAACTAGGCTAGGATACCATCTATCCCTATTTCTACCGACCTTGGTGTTAAAATCTCCTAGTAAAAACATCTCATTTCTACCTGGGACCCTGTCTATTTGCTCTTGTAACTGTAAGTAAAATTCATCTGAGTCACTAGTATCTCCGTCAGTTGGTTCTACAGGGGCGTATACTACTATAACTGATACCCTGAACTTTTTAGTCATAAAATGAGCAATTAGTATTCTATTATTAATACGTTTCCCGCCTAAACAAGACTTCCTTATTCATCATAAGCCCTACTCCTTGTTTAGGTGCCCCATCCTTCCTGCCTGAGTAAACAAATTCTATATTACCTAATTTCACGCTTCCTACCCCTGGGATATGAGTTTCTGAAACTCCTAATAAGTCCTGTTTGAATCGCCTGAATTCGTCTGTCAAAATGTCGATACGATAGTCATTTTTTAGCATTGTAACATTCCAAGTTCCAATTTTCATGTTCTTTAAATCATTGAAATTATTTTGGCCTCAGGAAAAGCAATGATCCTGGATACCAGTGCAGGGCGGGGATCACATCTTCTCAAGTCCACACCGAAGCGCTTAAGCAGGCTTAGAACCGGACAGCAAGAAGTCCCTGGGACCTCCAGTATGAATGGAGGCCTTGCCCAATCCTGGGCCCATCTTAGTCATAACATGGTTTTCAGCACTTGGCAATGCTCTCGAAATCCTGCACAGACAGTCTCAAACCTATTACATCTGACTCATTATGTTATCATGCCTACAAATATCATGCTACTAAGGGGAGGCAGCCCACAGTAGATAAATTAGCTTGGAATGGGTTTTTTAGCCCGAAAATGCCCATCCAAACAAACAAAGCCCAGAAGAATTATCGATTAATCAGAATCCCGTGCGAATGCTGTGTCGTTTACTAGGCTGTAATTTCCTCGAGGGGCGCCACTCCCTAAGTGGGAATAGAGTTGACCGCAAGGTCCCTAATCTTGCAAGTACCCCGAAAGGGTCGAGGCAGCCCTTTGCAGAGGCCGTTCTCCATAGATCTGGATCTTACGGCCTGCCGCAGTTTTCCTCTTATAGAGAATCCTCCCGCGATGGTGTTGTGCGTCACCGTGCAATTTAACCCATTACTGGGAGAAGGTTCGTTACTCACGGGAGGTGTGGACACGCCGGTGGGCCCTGTTGAGTGTAAATTTGAGGGGCCTTCTTCCTCCTCCGCCTGTATTTAAGGCCCCGCGCGAGGGCGCCCCAGTTTCTACTATGGACCCCCACTGGCAAACTAGGTCACCATGTTGTTGTTCATACCTACTTTGCATTGCCTACTTTCCTTACTTAATAATGCATACTTTGCATTGGGTTTTCATCATAGTGTCTAAAGGTGACTCTTCCACCAAACAAGAATAACTTTTCTGGTGAATGTTCTCCTTCAAATACACAAAGAACTGAGTTGCTTGTTATTAGCTTATTTTTATCGTTTCTTACGTCTTTTTGGTGACTCCGATAGGCAGGTTGAATGGGAACTATCAGTAAGACTTTCTTGGATAATATTGTCTGTATATAAAGTTATAATGCGTTATAAATGACCAGTCTAGTTTCTTTCTTAAATGGTTGTTCCTTTTGATTGAAAGTTACTTCCTTGGCACCAATCTGTTTCAGATCCAGCAGAGAAGTCAGAAATACTGCATAACTGGAAACACTTCAGCTTCTCCATTTCTATTAATGAGTAGGCCAAATTCCTTTTTCAGTTTCTTAAAAATATTAATTCTCAAAAAATCAATTGTGTTTTCTGGGCTTAAATATTGGGGCGGATGATTAGTATTTGTCTGAGCAGGTGAGATTACTGGAGCAAACATTGGATTGGATATTTCATGACAAGGGGTTGGAGCTGTTGAATCATCTGATGTTACAGATAGGTTGAGGCCATTAACCTTACGTTTTTTTCATTCTTTTCTTATGTTGTCGGACTACTTGGGAATCATCCCATGCCAGACGGTGCTCGCCGCCTGGTAGGTGGTAATTTGGTTCACTCAACTGGGGTGAAATTACAGACATTTTTGTGCCATCACTAGAAGTAGATGATCTGGATGGCAGTTTTGAGTTGGCAGTTTCAGTTTTACTATTCTCGACATTTGCAGGATCAGGCCCATGAAAAGGAGAAATAGCTACGTTACTCCAGGGCTTAGCGTAGCTCCCCTGCATAGAGAGGTCAGGTGGATCTGGTTTAGACAAAAGTCAAGGAAAACTCAAAATATCTAAAGTCACTAAACCTATTGAATAAATCAAAGACGATACTTGATGACAAGCAAAAGCTGTGGATAATCCACCATAAACAAGAATATGTTTATTAAATTTGTTATTTGTAAGCATACTTTTTTATTCGTTTTCATTGATTGATTAGATTGTCCATGGTTTTTTGACCATTCAAAATTTGAATAGCTGTTTGATGGAAAGCAATTTGTGGACATATGGACAAATATAGAAGAGACATGAGGAATTAAAAAAAAGAAAACAAATTGGTTCTCTAGATACTCCACAAAGGCACTAATTATGTTAGTTACCAAATGTAAAGAACAACAATCTTGGATTATATTGGAATATAGCCTACTAATAAAAAAAAAATTTCTGTTCAACTTATACACTAAGGTTTATTTTAGATTATGAAAAAAAAACACAGACTGGGATCTTTGCATACTTATTTAATCTTTTTTTTTTTTTGTTTTTTTGTTTGGATTCAACAGAAATTTTTTTGCTATGCTTTTCCTGGTTCGTTTGACCCACTTTCAGCATTTCTATAGGGTTCAAATTCTTTAGCTCTGTAGAAGCTCTGGAAAAGAGTAAAAGTTATGCTCATAGCATCACCATGAGGGAAGGTCAACAAGATGCTTCCCTTAAAATAAAGTCTGAGATTTTCTTAATCAGTAAAGCTTTCTGAATGGAATGCTATGGGATTGGAAAAATTATATGTGAGTAAGGGAAAGGATAATTTCCCAATCCAAATGGCTAGAGTCGGTTGATACTCTCTCACCCTAAAATTTTGGCTTTTTATACATGGGATTAATAAGCCTGTAATTGAAATATTCTTTTCATTTTGTAGCCAATAGTCAATTGTAATATGCTGTATGTTTTTCCTTTCAGGACTCAAAGTTTAAGATTAAATACCAAGTTGACAAGAGAGGCAGGCCAATAAATCTTACTAGTGAAGATCATTTGAATCGCTACTATGCCATGAGCTCAAGTGATGAATCTTCAGATACAGAAGAAGAGGAGGACCAGAAAACTAAAGAAGATGATTTCAAAGAAGATAAGAAAAACAAGAAACAGACAGCTACCAAGGGAAAAAACGAACTGAGCAGTACTAAATCAGGAAAAAAGGAAAAGAAGTTGATTGAAAAAAATCAGGAAAAAAATTTAGTCAATAGTAAAAAACCTCAAAATAAATCAGATAAAAATGCAGAAGCGTTAAATGGTTTCAAAGAAGAATACTCTGAGGAGCAGGAAATCAACTCTGATGAAAGTGAAGAAGAAAAAGAGCTGGATGTAAAAGAAAAGTTGAAAGACTTATCTTTAGACTATGCAAGAGGAGAAGGAATATTGGGAAGTGATAGTTCAGATGATAGTGATGAATCTTCTGTTGAAGGTATTTTACTGGTATTTACCTGAAAATCCTTTTTGTACAAAAACCAAAAGTATATTTCCGTCTTTTATTTATTTTACTCATAAAAGTCCTATAGTAGGCCTTTACTCATTGGGTGATTTTGCAGGAGCATATATCGTAAAAGGTAAGATAGACTTGCCATAATTAAGACTTAAACAGTTCAGCACCTCTATCTCAAGATCTTACCGTCATAACTATAGAGGCTCTATGCCACATGACTCAGCTGTACAGTATAATAGTACAGATTTTCCTTCTTTTACTTGTCAATGTGAAACAGTGCCCACCCTTTGCTTGTGAAACTTTCAGTTAAACCCTTTGGTTTTTGATAGTACAAACATGATGAAACAGTTACCTTAAAAATTTCAAAAATACACTTTTAGTGGATAAGGGTTATGATTGTAAGTCCCCCCTCCTCGCTTATATGCAAGTGATCTCTCTCTCTCTCTCTCTCTCTCTCTCTCTCTCTCTCTCTCTCTATCTCTATCTGTCTCTCTCTCTCTCTCTCTCTCTCTTTGTCTCTCTGTATATGACTGTGTGTGTTTGTGTCTCTCTGTGTCTGTGTGTCTCTCTATCTGTCTCTCTCTTTCTATCTCTCTCTCTCTGTCTCTCTCTCTGTCTCTCTGTATCTCTTTCACTCTCTCCCTCTCTCTCTCTCTGTCTCTCTCTCTCTCTCTCTCTCTCTCTCTCTCTCTCTCTATCTCTCTCTCTCTCTCTCTCTCTCTCTCTCTCTCTCTCTCTCTCTCTCTCTCTCTCTCTCTCTCTCTCTCTCTCTTTCTTTCTTTCCAATAAGATAATATATATCTGCTTTTATTAAAATGAATCTATGAAGCTTCTTTCTTATATGGGTTCTTAGTATAATCTAGTGCCATTGAAGGTACATCTTTTGAACCTTTAGCCTGCTTCGATTAAAATGGCTGGATAGCCAAAATTTCAAAATCTCATGTTAAAAACATCTGTTCTATATGATGAGGTTGGAAAAAAACCATCAACATTGAACCAATGTATGGGAGACAATTTATTTGAAAAAGTTAACAATATTGTTTTGATTAGGGCATTGAGTAGAGATATTCGTGGTTATAATTACTTTTTCCACTGCAAATTCTGATTATATTTCCTTTCCACAGTTATTGACAATTCCGTACCCAGGGTTTTTTTCGGGGGGGGGGGGGTAAACAGAAACCTAAAAAACGCATAAAAAATTTGTTTATATCCATTTTGTTACGTTTTTGCTAGTCAGAAAAAGATTTTTTTTTTGGGGGGGGGGGGTCAAAAGGAGGGGGGGCCCTTACCCTCCCGGGTATGGCCTTGGTCATTGATGGGGTTTTAAGCTAAGAAAGGCACTAGTTGGTATCTTGACAATGGTATGAAACTGGTTTAGGTTCTCCTTTCATTTGTAATAGCGTCAACCTCTTGGAAAATCCACTTGTGTGTGACTCAGCTCGAGTGGGTTCATTTGATTTCATTATAATAAAGTCTTAAATCTTGTTCTTCCTTGTGCAGCTATGATCATAAGAAAAATAATTATGAGTAATAATCGAATTTTTTCTTCAATTATAGATGAAGAAGACGTTTCACACCCATGGGGAGAATTAGATGCTGAGGCTGATAAGACTGATGAATCAACAAAGCGTCTTGCCATTTGTAATATGGACTGGGATAGAATACATGCCGTTGATCTAATGGTTCTCCTCAATTCATTTATATCAGGAAACGGCAGCATTAAATCAGTAACAGTAAGGTCTTTAATCTCAATTCTACTGGCCTTTTTCTTCTGCTTCAAAATTTGTGTAGGGCTATAGTCTGCGCAAATTTTGCATAGGCCTATACACAATTCTGTATAGTCCTAAATTTTGTATAGCCTTATACACAAAGTGTATAGGGCTATATATAATATCTCCGTTTCAGTGGAAATTTAGCCCTTTTGATGGATCTTTTGCAGATTTTTTTAAACTGACATATTTTGTGCAGAAACCGGCTAGGTAATATAAATCGTATGTTAGATACCGGAGATATTTATTTCCTCTGCAGGAAGGGGGAGTGTGAGGGGGATAGAGCCAAGAATGTTTCTGCAGGGGAAGCTATAGAGGATCCCTTTTTTAGAAGTGGATGCTTATTTGAAGACTAAATTTAAAAACAAGTTTTTCAGCTGAAAGTAAGGAGCAACATCAGAATGAACAGAAATTATTCTACATATGAAAGGGGTAGCACCCTCCTAGTATTATAATTCTTTTAAAAAATATTCTTATTGTTCTAATCAAACGGCGCTTGTGTTTCAGGAGTCGTTCTTAGAGAATTGGGACGAAAATCAAGCTTTAGCGTAAATATCAAGGTATTGCGGAGTGGGCAAACCCCAGTATATACATTAGAATTTCTGTTCGTTTTAATGTTCTTCCTTACTTTCAGTTGTAAAAACTTCTTTTAAATTTAATTTCTGATAGTTTTTCAATTAAGGCCAGGATATCCAGTTTCTCTCCATGGGAAATTGCATCCCTCCACGCAAAATCCCTCCATGGAATGTTCCTCACATATAAAATGTCCAACCCGGTGAAACTTTTCCCTAGACAATTATCCTTAACATTCCCACATGTAAAATTGCGTCGGCAAAGAGAAAGTAAGAGAAATAAAAAGAATTTCGTATAGGAATTTTGGCGAATTCCTCCAGTGTAAAATTTCCTCTGGAAATTTTCAACCCCCGCAAATTTTCCCCACCACTCAAGAGTACCAATTCAATCCTTTAGATAGAGTCATCATTTGATCTGGGAATGAAAAATAACATAAATAAATAAAATATCAAAATTTGTTTGTATCCAGACTTTGTGGACACCCTGTATAGTGTAGGACCATCAAAGTTGTGAGCAAGTAGGGAAAGGTCTAGTTGTGAGGACAAGGGATTCTATTGCCTTATTGCTGATAGGATAATGCTTAGAGGTAGGAAAATATAACCTCCTCCCCTTATTTTGTTCCATTGGTGTGCACAGACATGTCATTGCTTACTAGGAAAAATTAAAATTATTTGTTCCAAGTTTGTTTTCGAATTCATTTTCTTAAATTTTTTTCGTTTCTTCTTATCACAAAGGCTTCTGTAAACTGAAGGGTTATTTCAGCTGTCGTAATCAAAATTGCTATGAACTTTTGTTTACTTTTTTTTATTACCAGCAAGTGTGTTTCCACGAGCTTATATACAAAATATTGCCGACAATGGTTGGCGAATAATCTAACAAAAGAAATTTCGTTTTTTTTTACTGGTTGCTTTTTTTGATTTTGTCTTTACATTTAAAAAATGACATTAATTTAGTTTAAGTTTTTTTTTGTTAGAGGTAATTAGACTGCTGTTGGGTTTTACTTTCACATTCGTTTAGAGCATTTAAATGCTTTTTCAGATCTTTATTTTATTTTAGGATTCCATCCATAATTTCGGGATATCTCAGAATTTTTTCACAAATAATTGGCAAGGGATCGTTGAAGGGCAACATACAAACACACAAAAAAAAAAGTCTGATCAGTTGGGACCGCAAAAACATTCCTCAAATTCCAAAAAAATTCTGTTCTGTTCGCTTTTAAGATTTTTTTAAGATTCTTAGCTTTGAACATTTCATAATACAAGTTAGACTCTTTTCTAGTGACGCCTCTCAAAATTGAATTTACTCTGAATTCAGCTATATATAAAAAAGGTCCATATAGCGTTTAATTCAGAAGATGGGTTAAAATGAACTGTCGTCGTAGCTAGTTTATAGTTAGAGTCTTGCTGCTCTAAATTTACCACTTTTTATATTTACCAAAGTCTTAACTAAGTTTAGTTTACCTAAATTTTAGCACAATTTACCTCAAATTTGCCTAAATTTAGGACAATAATAGATAATAAGCAACTATATGGATAACTTGGCATAAGTTTACAAGAGGTAAATTAGTCAATTTGTTTTTTAAATTGAATCAAAAGTTAAAATTATAGCTTCACTTGAAATTTACATGAATATATATGATATTTGTTTGGATCGTAATTTTTTAGTAAAGCGATGAATAGATCCGTTTTGTTTCAGCTATTTTTCACCGTTTGTAAAATATGGATGGTAGGTTATTTTTTAGTCTTCTACCTAAATTTACCTAAGTTTACCAATTTTTATATTCACTTTCATTTTAATTGTATCTGCTATTATACTCTGCTACTGCCTATTCTTAAACGATTTAATTCATTTTTTGTCTCCTGTTTAGTCATCACTTCCTGATTGCTGTCACTTCAAACTAGTTATCGATTAAAGCTTTATCAAAAGCTCTGTCATGTCAACAATTAGCTAGATTACTAGTTAGTAACAGTACTAATAAAAGTGCACAAATATGTACAGATATAATATTTAGCTCCTACAAGACCCCGAACTTATAGTTCGGGGTCTTGCTTACTGTCGCTGCTTTAAAATGTAGATTCTTGCAGGTTAAGTAAAGCTGGTGAGGGAGAGTTCGCTGCATTCAAGACATATAATTGTGTGGAAAGTCTATCAGCTCTAAATTTGCTATATAATAACCTTTTAATAGAGCTTTAATTGATAGGTAAATTGAAAGTGAAAACCGCAGACAAAAGATATATCATACAGATGCCCAACTAAACAATATTTTGGTAACTGATAAATCTTGTGCTTGTGTTCCTCTTTATTTATTTTCTACCCAAAATGTTTTCATGTATGATGTCTGTTTAAAGTACAGAACACAGTGAGAACACTTAACCTTTACACAAGAAATTTAGAGGCATTTTAACAAGTTGTGAAATAATTGTAATTTTTGCAATTACATATCTGTTTTAATCATTTGATCGTTTATTAAGTACTGTTTAATAAAAACGAATTGATTGGTTGAGTAAATTAATTATTTAAAAATGTCAACACTGTTTCTAACGCACATTACCATTATCAAGAGACTAATACTTTTATTAGTCTCGCAAGACTTAATAATTTTAATAATAATTAAAATAAAATAAATAATTAAATAAAATAAATAATTGAATAAAATAAATAATTAAAATAAAGTTTAATAATTTTAACGCAAGACTAATACTCAACTTCTTTTTCAAAATTGTAGGCCAGTTGGAAATATGTGTTATTAAATAAAATAAATTTTTTTTAACTGAAAGTAAGGAGCGATATTAAAACTTAAAAAGAGCAGAAATTGTTACGTATATGAGGGGGGTTGTTCCCTTCTTAATACCTCGCTCCTTACGGTAAAGTGCGACTCTTTGTTCCAGTTATTTAAGAATGATTTCTTAAACACAAGGATCGTTTAATTAGAATAATAATTTTTTTTAAGTTCTAAAAAAAACTTTACCGTAAAGAGTGAGGTATTAAGAAGGGGAAACCCCTCTCATATATGTAATAATTTCTGTTCGTATTTAAGTTGCTGCTCCCTACTTTCAGTTGAAAAGAGTTGTTTTTTTATTTAATTTCTGATCATTTATAAATAATGCCGGGAAATTCGGCCCCCTCCATGGAAAATTCCCTTCCCCCACGAAAATTTCTCGATGGAAAAATATTCCTACGTACCCCCTCCCCCCCCCAAAAAAAATGTCTGTACCCTTCCCAATAACCAATGCTATCATAGGCAGAGCGCTAGCACTGCCTAAGTAAAGAACGATGTGGCCACAATGTGTTTTTTGTTTTTTTTCATACCCGGGCACTTCGTATCGAAGGAGTCGTTGTAGAAACTTCGAAAAGGGCTCATTCGATTGGAAATTGGAGTGGCTAGTACCCTTTTTAATAGTCGAAAGTGATTGGAGGGCAACTAGTGCCGAAGAAAAAACAACAAAAAACAAACGCGGAAAGTCAATGTGAAAAGAACCAAAAAACCAAAGAAAAAACCAAAAACTTAAAGGTGAATAAAATTCAATAGAAGCCAAAAATTAAAAGAATTAAAACCAAATACCTAACAACCGTAAAAGCGAGTTATTCGCCAATATCCGCGATTTTCACAAAATCCAAAAAATTAAAAAACCCATTTTTGCTCGTTTTTCTTTCTTTAGATGATTTCCAGATAGAAAATATGCTTTTGAGGAGGACACTCCCCCACAACCCTCAGGGCAAGGGTTTTAAGTTGCGCCGTGGGGGAATTTAAGGTTTTTATAGAAGGTGTTGTCGTAGAAAATTCAAAACAGGCTCATTCGATTGGAAATTCGAAGGTCTCGTAACCTTTTTAATAGTCGAAAGTGATTGGAGGGCAACTAGCCCCCCCCCCCACGCCCCTCAGTCCCCCAAACATATCCAATCAAAATTTTGAGATAGCCATTTTGTTCAGCGTAGTTGTTTTCCAGATAGAAAATATATTTTTGAGGGGGATACTCCCTCACAACCCTCAGGGCAAGGGTTTTAGGTTATGCCTTGGGGACATACAAGGTTTTTATAGGAGACGATGTCTTAGAAACTTCAAAACAGGCTCATTCGATTGGAAATTCAAAAGGCTAGTACCCTTTTTAATAGTCGAAAGTGATTGGAGGGCAACTAGCCCCCACCCCCACGCCCTTCATTCCCTTAAACACATCCAATCAAAATTTTGAGATAGCCATTTTGTTCAGCGTAGTTGATTTCCAGATAGAAAATATGTTTTTAAGGAGGACACTCCCCCACATCCCTCACGGCAAGGGTTTTAAGTTATGCCCTGGGGGTATATAAGATTTTTAAAGAAGGCGTTGTCATAGAAACTTCAATAAAAGCTTATTTGACCGGAAACTCAAAGGGCTAGTGCCCTTTTTAATAGTCGAAAGTGATTGGAGGGCAACTAGCCCCCCCCACACCCCTCATTCCCCAAAACACATTCAATAAAAATTTTGAGATAGCCATTTTCTTCAGGGTTGTTGATTCCCAGATAGAAAACATATTTTTGAGGAGAAAAAGGGGGGCTATTTGCGCTCGAATACTTTTGGTCACTTAAATATGGCACTAGAACTTTTAGCAAGTTGTTTATTGCTACTTTGACACTTTGATACTTTGGCTTACTGATTTGAGGGGCTTTTTTGATTTACGGGGCAAAGGTCGTAAGTTATGCCAGTCGCTTATTGTTACTTGGTTTACTTTGATACTTTCTTTATTTTGTTACTTTGACACTAGTTTCCGATCAAATGAGCCGTCTTCCGATCTTCTAGAATCACTGGTTCGATATGATCACCCCTGGGGAAAAAAAATTTCTTCTGGAAAAAATGCAAAAATTCCACGTTTTTATAGATAGAAACTTGAATCCTCTACAGTAGGGTTCTCTGATATGCTGGTATGATTTTCAGTAAGTTCACTTGCTATTTCGGAGCGTTACCCCCCTCCCCCCTTTCAAAAATTCGGCAAATTTTCTCAGGCTTGTAACTTTTGATGGGTAACATTAAGCTTGATGAATTTTTTGTATTTTAAATAAGCTTCAAAATTCGATTCTTTTGATTTATCTATTGTTATCAAGACTCCGTTTCTTAGAGTTTCGGTTGCTATTCAGCGCATCACTCCTTACTTACAGTTCGTTGCCATAATTGTTTGATATACACCTTTTGGCTATGGTGACTGCGTTCACAGTTCCATGTTTACTTAAAATTATAATTTTAACTTCAGATTTACCCATCCAAATTTGGCCTGGAAAGAATGAAAGAGGATGAGATAAGAGGACCCAAAGAAATAGTTGAATCAAAAGCGCTTGATATAAGTGATGAAGAGGATGATGAATCTGACTATCAAACGGAGAAGCTGCGTCAGTATCAGTTGAACCGGCTAAAATACTATTACGCTGTGGCTGTATTCGATTCGGTGGAAACTGCCAGCAAGGTAGTGAATCTCATTCTGATATTGCGGTATATGCTTCTAATTGAGTATGTATTCAGAAATTAGGGGGAGGGGGGAGATTGTGGTATATTCTTCTATTTGAGTATGTATGCAGAAATTAGGAGGAGAGATATCAAAAGTATATGCATCCCTCTCTAGACCGATTACAAGACATGGAATTGCAGTGGATTATATAATCCAGGATTTCTGTTCTAGCGCAGGGTTTTTTTTCGGCGGGGGTTTTACAAAAGAAAAAATTAAAAAAACGCATCAAAAATTTCTTTATATGCATCTTATTACGTTTTTACGAGTCGGAAAAATATTTCGGGGAGGGGGGCGAGGTTGTTAAAACTCTGACCCCCTCCCCCAGTCCCCTCTAGATACGGCCTGCCTTGAATGTAAACAAAGTTAATTATGAATACTCCCTACCTTACAAAATTAAGTTAACGCAATATTACCCCCTAATTCATTTACCTAATTTTGCTTACGCTTGGTAAAAGCTACTTGCCAGAAATGTTTATTTTGATTTCTTCCAGTCTTTTCAATTTGTTTTTATTTTCCTTTAATTTTTTTATATAATTCATTTTTTTATTTTAACTACTGTCTCCAGCGCTATTGGAAATATAACAACTGACGATCTAGGAATACTTACAACGTATGTAGGCCATATAAGCCACATATGGAAACTGTGAGGAGTCTGGTTCAAGCCTGCCTGTCCTAAGGTCTTCTTCCTTGAGTAGTGGCTACCCTTGAGGTAATTTACCCTGCTTTGCAGAGTAAAATCACTCAGAGCATAGTCTATTGAATATAGACCCTTATGGCCTTAGTAATAAAGAGTAGTATTCATTTTGCATGATTTAAATATGATAGATAACGTTAAAAATATGGCACAATTAATATCGTATTTTTGACCCTTGAGAATTTGCAGTAAGGAACTAATTGGTAAGATGAAAAAAAAACTGATGTTCTGGGACTGTTTTCAATGCAAAACACACATAAATAACCAACAGAAAGAAAAAAATCAAATAAAGAAGCTAAAGATTATAATAAATAACAAATAATTGAGATTATAACAAAAAAAAAATTCCACTGTTATTATAACAAAATATCAAAAATATTTTAATATATATATATATATATATATATATACAATATGTATATAAAGAGTACCAAAGATTGTCAGTCGGGTATTTTGGGACCTGTTTTCAAAGCGTTGCACAAATAATTATAAGTAACAAACAAAAAGAAACAATTAAACAAATAAGGAAAAGAGCATAAAAATATATAACATAATAACAAAGCAGCAAATAGCAATCGGTTGTTTCGGGACTACTTTTAGGACTGTTTTAACGGCAATAAGTAACAGAAATAACAAAAAAAGCAAAACAAAAAACAATCAAATAAAGAAGGAAAAGAATCAAATAAAGAAGGAAAAGAGAAAGAATAAAATAAGGAAAAGAGAAGACAAAATTTTCAACTTAGGTCGAAACGTGGATACTATTTATCGTAAATTTTTTTATGATCA
This sequence comes from Artemia sp. Qi Xiang Cuo, assembly GCF_049724085.1. Lineage (NCBI taxonomy): Eukaryota > Metazoa > Arthropoda > Branchiopoda > Anostraca > Artemiidae > Artemia > Artemia sp. Qi Xiang Cuo. Next base: position 12,201,946 of record NC_142800.1, read on the forward strand.
CCCTTATTTTATGCTATATTTTTTTTATCCTTTTATCTTTTTTTAGATTTTGATTTTCTCTTTCTTTCCTCTGCTTTTTGCCCTATTTTGTTTGATTGTATTGACTAGAGCTGAAATAAATGTATGCATCACTGATAACCTTGCGAGATAGGAATATAAGATTCAAACTATATCATTTATTCTATTGTTTTTATTAATTATTTTTATCTGAATATTTTTTATATCCCTTAATTTTATTTTTGGCTGCTAGATTTTACTATTTCCTATTACTAAAGTAATGTTGACTGCAACAATTCACACATTAGAATATTTGCTCCCCTGTCTGGACTTAGAAAATCTCAATATATTTAAAGGTTTAGTATATTTAAAGTTTTAATATATTTGAAGTTTCAGTGTACCTATGTTTTAGTAGAATTACTATATTTGATTTTGGCTATTTTTTCTTATTATTTTTAACGTCTTTTTATTTGTTTATCGATAGATTTCTTTTAGGTATATGAAGAATGTGATGGAATGGAGTATGAGTCTTCCGCAACGAAGCTTGACTTAAGATTTATACCCGATGATATGGAATTCGAACATGTGAGTTTAATGGAAAATTTTATTTTTATTTTAATTTTTATTGTCGAATTTATATGGTGTGCTGGAGCAATCCTGGCCTCCAGGGATGTGTTTCAGTTAGCAATCAAAGAGTATGAGACACCTATTAGAGTCGAGAGTGCAACTGTTGTCAAATAGACAAGCCACCAGTGCCATCTAGCGTTTGGTGGCTTTTTTTAGCCAAAACTGGTGGATGCTTGCCTTTTTAGGTACTACAAAAGGCAAGGGAGGTAAAGAATGAAGAATTTTGTCCCCAGTTGGCCTACCAGCTTAAAGTAAATTAGTCTGTTTAGCCTATCAAGACTTTACCTAGTTAACCTTAGCCTGTTTGGTGCTATTGTGAATCCAGTATTTTCTGAAAAAAAAATACTAATGAACCATCACTTATAGAGAAATTCGGACTTTAGTTGTATTGTAGGCATATCATGTCGAATATATAATTTTCTTTGAAAGTTTCTAATTTTCCAAATAAAATGTAGCATTAGTAGTTTTTAATGTTAATCCTCAAAGCCCCATCTCTTAAATAGCTTTCCATTTTCTTTGTTAGCATTACATGGTCGACAGGCTATCGATATTATTTCAACATTTTGCTCTTTAACTTTTGATTTGTGTCTGTTGTGTGATATCGCTGCTACCTGTGCGGTATTATGACAATAAAAATTACTTGATTATTAAATACTGAATTAATTAACTGTCAGTTTTTCTTTAGTTAACTAATTAACCCTGAGGTTCCTTTCAATTCTTGAAACACTAATCGCTGCTACCTGTGCGGTATTATGACAATAAAAATTACTTGATTATTAAATACTGAATTAATCAACTGTCAGCTTTTCTTTAGTTAACTAATTAACCCTGAGGTTCCTTTCAATTCTTGAAACACTAATCGCTGCTACCTGTGCGGTATTATGACAATAAAAATTACTTGATTATTAAATACTGAATTAATCAACTGTCAGCTTTTCTTTAGTTAACTAATTAACCCTGAGGTTCCTTTCCATTCTTGAAACACTAACAAACCCTGATTTTTTTTTCCTTTTTTAAATAAATGTCCCCAACTCACTTTTGATTTTGAATTTGCCAGTATAGTTTACAATTTTTATGTCGGCAAGTAACACAAAGGACATCTTAAGTCGGCAAGTAAATTTGCCGGTTTAGTTAACAATTTTAATTTCGGCAAGTAAAACAAAGGACATCTTATTTCGGCAAGTAAAACAAAGGACATCTTATCGATGTCACTAAAAAAACGACAAAAAGTCGATATGGTGTCCTCATTTTACAAGCATCCACTGTTCCGACAGAAAATCAAATAAGGCGACATAATTTCTGGTCAGATCGACATAAATACTAATTCAAACGCGGCTCAATTTTGTTGAATCTTCTCAAATAAAAAAAAAATCGTCATTGCTTCACCTAGTTATATCTAACATTTTCACAAATGTGAGATAATTGCCAAAAATCGCGTCCAAAGCTGTTCTCAGAGGGAAGATCAGCGGGATAATTGTAGATCAAGGCGATTCAAGTGTAATGGAACATACATACCCCTGTTGATCCTCCCTTTGAATACAGCTCAGCAAACTTTTTAGCCATGTTTCATAATTCTGAAAATTTTTGATACGACCCTTAGCCGCAGAGGCGTAATTTACTATGGGGCAGGGGGGGGACAACTGCCTTCTCCAGACCCAAGTTTGCTCCTTCCCCCCCCCCTGCTGATATTTAGTTTCTGCAAAAACTTGTCCAAACTAAAATAAGCCTGTATAATTCAAATATCCAGAGAAACAGGTCAGTTTTCTTTAATATATCTTTGCCTTTATGGTAATATATGACTCGTTTTTTAGTTTTCATTGTCATTGTCGTTTGATTTGGAAAATTGACTTCAACCACCCCCCCCCCCCGCCAGGATTTTGATGATATTACGCCACTGTTTAGACATAACAGGGACAGAACATTCGTACAAAATAAGAGCAGTCCCAAGCTGGACATACAATAACAATTTTTAATTCAGTTCTAATCATCTAGCTGTGAAAAGATTATTGGGGCGAAAAGACGGGCTTTTTCGTTGTTGTGAATTTCGGGTAGAACCGAATTTAAAAGAAGGGAGTTGAACCGTTGAAGATTTACTTTTACAAATTCTTATACGAAATTAAAAAGCACAATTTTGCCAAGAGTATTTTCAAACTTGGGGAACGACCACATCCACCTACAAATACTTTTTGGGTATTTAGCTCCAACAAAAGAAAACGAAGATAATAGAAAAAATATATATAATTTTAGTATGTTAGGATCTAAAGAATGTCACAATCCCAAGGTCCCTCAGAAAAAAAAAATAAAATTTTTGAGTCCGTGAAGACAAAACTTACGGAAAAAGCAACTTTAACAAAGATATTTAACGTCTTTCGTCAGATATTTAACGTCTTTAACGTCGGATCTTTAACATCAATTCAGGCCTGCCTCCCATTAGCAAGAATATTGTGGCAAGAGAAAATTATGTTTAAAATGAAACAAAACATGTTGAATGTATATTTTTTCAACGCACTCTTTGTTTCAAACTAATGATGATAGTAATAATTTATTTCTACGCTCTTTACAAACATTATAAACAGTGTTATAGAGAAGTAAATTAAGAAAAAAAAGATAATACAGAAAAAGACACAAACAAAAATACAATATAGGAAGTAAAAGACAACAAAAAGTAACTTACAAGTCATTCAAACAGAAGTACAGCTAGGAAGTTAGAAAATCAATAAAACCTCTGATGAACACCAATACTATTTAAACATCGATGCAATTCAGGGTAAAATCAACAAAACGTTCTCTTCCTCTTTTGAAATCTTATGGTAAGTTCGTTTGGTGCTTTCCCATTATATGGGCTTTTCTAAAAAGTCAAGTTTGGTTAATCCTAATGAAATAAAATAAAATAAGATGAATATATAATAGTTTAGAAACAAATTTGGGCTATATATATGCACATTTGGGGGCTCTGGGTAAAGCATAGCATATATTAAATACGTAACCTAACCTAGGTACCTTCCCCCCTCCCCTAAACCCTAAAAACACAGTTTAATATCGTATACGCAATGCAAACCACGCTATCATTGCCTACTCTACAGCTGTTAACCCTAGAGGCCCATATAATGGGAAAGTACCGTTCGTTTGTTTGCACTCTGTATTTCTTAGATACAAAGGAGTAGTATTCCTGATCCAAAGGGGTATGATCTAAAGGGGTAGGAAAAAAAAGCTTATAATATCTGAAAAACTGTCTACGAATTATATGGCGTTCAGTCATGTTACGAAACTTCCAAACCAGCATAATAGAAATATATGGGGGGGCAAACATTACATTGTAGAGCCTTCCTAGGCAATTTTCATCAAATTGCCCTTTTATTTTGGCAAGCATACCATAAGTCTTCCGTTATACCATATCATACCTCTCACCAAGTTTTTCCTTGATAGCGTGAATAGTTAGGGTATTCTTTATAGACGCACTAAAAGGTAGTCCCAGACACTTTAACGTATCCGTAGATGCGATGAAGATGACCCGACCAGAAGAGACTCACTTGCTCCAAATTTTGGATTAAATGGCGCGAATTCGGTTTTCGAAGCCTCTAAGGAAAGACCTATATCTGAAACACTGGATTGGAAAACATTAACGGTAGTTTGAAATTATTCAAAATATTTCACTAACAAAACAATATCATTGGAATGAGATAGTTGGCTGATGTCAAGGAACCGGTCAATTAGTAGCCAACCGATCACGCCATTACGAAAACGAGAATGAATAGCACGAGAATGGGTGACAGAGTAAGATGCTTGGGAAATGTCGAGTTTGGAAATATATTTCTTTCCCCAAAATTAGCTTATTGTAATTGATTAATATAGCAAAGTAATTTATTTTTCAGCTAGTGAATTTTTTCGTGATCTCATACTGATTTTAAATTACACCTTGACCTTTTAAGTCGCAGTGCATTAATAAAACACAATCCATGGACGAAATGATAATTAAGAGCATTCAGATGAATTCACGAAATTCATCAATATAAATAAAATCATTTATAGATGGAAGAATGCAAACGTATAAGATTTTACGGCTTATCTTTGAAGAATTTTTGGGCGGTATGAACGCTGTTGCTGGCCAACATTAATTAGACTTGTTGAAACCTGTTAGTCTGCCAGCTGTTGACCTTTCGGTCGACAGCTGAACAGCACTGTCGGTGCGACTTGCGTGCATACTCGTGAATATTTGTGCCAAAGCCACACCGAAGGGGTCAAAGAGCCCATTATGGCTTGGGACCCGAAATTTGGCTGGTCCGCAAAATATTTCAGGAATTCTTTCAATCCTCATGTGTTTGTGCATGGTCCGTAGAATCTGCACAAAACTATTTTTTTTATAGCAAATAGAAACAGCATTATGCATATTTGCCAATAATATAGCCTATCCAGCAGGGGAGGCATTCCCGTCCTTCCCCAGAAAACTCATGACCTCTTTAGAAAAACCATTAAAAAACGATGATAACGCTAAGTTTCTATAGAATACAATCCATCCCTTCCCCCTCCAGAAAGGAAAGTAGATTATTCCCCCTCCCTTATGACAAAAATAAAGCTATGGCTGACAAATCAGTTTTAGCTTTATCAAGGAGGCACACTTGTGCCTCTATAAAGAGGCGACCCACCACAATGTTAAGCGATTTCAGGTCCTAGAGGTCGCAGAGAGACGGCGGTAATCGCATTTTGTAGCCCAAGCTCAAACTAAGAAACTTGCAAAACTTCATCCTCCTCCAACTTTATCCTCATGGGGTACACTGGGCCAGAAGTTTCGACCCTGCCACCACAGCCCCCCGTTAACGTTGTCCTATTGGGCTTAAATTTAGAGGCTAAGCTTTCCTAGGGCCTGGGAGCTTATTGTCGAAATTTTAGCTCAATCCGATCACTCCTTCCCTGTTTTCAAAAAACCAAATATAGCCACTTAAAATTCATGTCTTTTTTTTTCTTAGCCACGCCCACAGGCCCCAGTTGGCAACGGATCCGGGTGAATGAGGACTCATTCGAAGCAGAATTTGACCTGTTAGGGTCTTTTGATATTTTCAGACCGAAAAAAATATCCCCCGAATTTACATTTACGAAAAACCTCGTTTTCCTATAATAGCCCATGTTAATTTTTCCCACCACGACCCCCCTTTAACGTTGTCTGATCGGGCTGAAATTTAGAGGATAAGCTTTCCTGGGGCCTGGGAGCTTATCCTCGAAATTTCATCTCAATCTGATCACTCCTTCCCTGTTTTCCAAAAACCAAATATCAAGTTTTGCTTGCTTCAAAAATAGATTCCCCTTACTAAAAAACAATTACAATTGTGTCTCTTTAGTGCAGCGGTCGAGACTCCTGACTGTCAGGCGGAAAACCCGGGTTCGATTCACCGTTAGAGAAAATTTTTTATATACAGAATTTAAATTTTTAAAAAGAAACTCAGTTTATTTTTAAATTATTTGAAAAAAATTACGTTTTCTAAAGAGTTAAAGAGGCTGAGTTACAAGGTCGACCCTTAAAATACCCTGTCGAGAAAGAAAAGAATAATACACAATCATATAACAGTTAGTCAAGCAATAATAAGTAATAAACTTTACAAAAACGTGCAGAAATTATTTGAAAAAAACTACGTTTTCTAAAGAGTTAAAGAGGCTGAGTTACAAGGTCGAACCTTAAAACGTACAGGGATTAGGAGGCATAGTTGGGGGGCTGCCGCCCCCAAACCCCCGCTTTCGCAGTATTTAAATAAAAAAAACAGTTTTTTAAACTGAAAGTAAGGAGCGACATTAAATCTTAGAACGAACAAAAATTATTCCGTATATGAAATGGGTTGTGCCCTCCTCAACGCCTCGGTCTTTACGCTAAGTTTTTATTGTTTAAAAAAAAGAGTTTTGAGAAAGTCAAACTTTAGCGTAAAGAGCGAGGCGTTGAGGAGGGCACAGCCCCTTTCATATACGGAATAATTTCTGTTTGTTTTAAGTTTTAATGTCGCTCCTTACTTTCAGTTTAAAAAACTTATTTTTTTTTGATTTAAAGGCTGCGAAAGTGGGGGTTTGGGGGCGGCAGCCCCCAACTATGCCTCCTAATCCCTGTACGTTTTAAGGTTCGACCTTGTAACTCAGCCTCTTTAACTCTTTAGAAAACGTAGTTTTTTTCAAATAATTCTGATCTAAAATGAGAGATCTTTGCCATTTTATGATGATTTTCTTCTTATAAACTCGGTAGGATGTCGGATCGAAAATTTCAAGCAGGAAATAAGCTGGATTTTTCAAAAAAAAAAAATGTTTTTTCTGGATTTTTCTACTGTACTTTCGAGAAATGTGTTACATGCTGTACTGTGTGGTCGTGATGATATTCTATTACAATTCTGCTTTTAGGATCCTAGTGATGAGTGTACATCATTGCCAGATCCAACTCGCTATGAACCAAAATTCTTTGTGAATTCTGCCTTGCAACAAGCTAAAGTGGAGTTAACTTGGGAAGAAAATGACCCGCTCAGAAAAGCTAACATGGAAAAACTTTTTGAAAATCCGAAAAATGGAAAAGGTATTTTTTTTTCAGTGTGACTTTTTTTTTAGCCATTTTTCTTTTTATATTATTTTGATTCAAAAGCTTCTAGTCTTAATTTCTATTTCCAAATTTGATTTGCTTCGTATTATTAGATTTGTGCCAGAGCTACTTTATTGTAACACCTGTTGATAAAAAGCCAAGATTTTCTCGCAGTCGCCGGGGCCATCGCAAGTAGTCGCAGTCCCGTACGCAAAAAAAATGAATAATATCTCATTTTCCTTGGTTTTGATGTCACCTTTAGTAGTGAATAATTTGAAAACGTTTTCCACAAAATAAGTTTTTCAAAGAAAATTAAAGAGCTCCATTAAACCAAAAAATGATCAGAAATGAAGTCAGGTAATCTACCAATCATAAAACTACCACAAATAACCATCAATGAATAAGTAAAACCTAGAACGAACAGAAATTACAATAAATAACCGAGTAAAACCCAAAACGAGCAAAAATCAACATGAGTAGGGCTGAAACCCCCCCATGCCTTCTGAAGATCATAACATAATTTGCACTTTACTGAAAACCAAATATATTTAAAATGTTTTCACTTTTCTAATTTTAATAAATCAAAAATTGTTAAGACTTTAAGGAATAAATATCAGTATATGTATATTAAATTTTAAATCCGTATTCATTTTTTTTTTTTTTTTTCACTAATCTTTGGTATGTATTTTTTAAGCAAAGTGCAAATAATGTTCTGGTCTTCAGAAGGCAAGGGGTTGCCAGCCCAATTCATGTTAATTTCTGCTAGTTTTGAGTTTGACTTGGTTATGTATTGTATTTTCTGTTCGTTTTGGTTTTTATTTGTTTATGGTAGTGATTTGTGGTAGTTTTACTCTTTGAAGATTATTTGACTTCATTTTCTGCTCATTTTTTGTTTAATAGAGCTCTTTAGTTTTTTTTCTGCAACACTTGTTTTGTGGAAAGGGCTTTTAAAATTAATTTCTGTTTGTGTTATATTGACATAGTCTTTTTCATCAAAAAAGGAAATAATATTTAAATCTTTTTAGTTTTTTTATCTTTAAGAATCCATAGTTTTGCTTGCTATTTGGATTTATTGGTTTGTTCTTTTTCAACAATTTTCTAATAATAAATATCCTTTTGAAAATCTGGACACAAATAGTATTGTTTAATTAGTTTTATATCTTCTCAAGTTGACCTGAATAATAAAACTTGATACCATATCTAAAAAATTGTATATTTTGCTCTGTGACAACGTGGAAACATTTACACTCTTTTGATTTTGTTAAATTGTAAGAGTAGAAGTAGTAAAAGTAGTAGCCCTGAAAGTTTTATCTTAATACCCTCAGTCGTTCTTGGGATATTGCTGAAATTTCTTAACATCTCCCTCATTGTACAAGGGTCGTTTCATCTTGATACGATAAGCCGTTTCAAAAATATTGATGACGCGCCCTTTTGACCCCCTTTTCATCTTAATACTCTTAGCCTTACAAGCAGTTGCAAATAAAGTAGTAGTCGGAGTAGTTTAGTAGCAGTATTAGTAGTAGTAGTAGTATTAGCGTTAAAAGTAGCTGTGGTAGTAGTATTAGTAGCAGCACATATTACCTTTTGGTCAATTGATCTTCCCCTGTTAGCATTCTCTGATTTCATCTTGATGCGGTCAGCCGTCCCAAAAATATTGCTGATGTGTCCTTTTGACAATCTGAATGCATATAATATGTTTTGATTTAGTTCAACTTTCCCCTCAATAGTCCCTCAGATGTTCATATTAATATCCTCAGCCTTGGTAGTACTCGCTACAGGAGCAGTCGTTTTGGCGTTAGCAGTGGTAGTTGTAGGGGTAGCAGTATTAGCAGTGGTAAAGGTAATAGTAGTGGTAGTAGCGTGCAAGTATTCCCCTTTTAGTCAATTGATCATCTCCCTTATCATTTTCTGAAAGTTCCAAGTTGATATACTCAGTCATTCCTGAGTTACGCCTTTTCGACAACACGTATACACATAACACGTTCTGATTAAGTTCAGCACTCCCCTCAACATTTTCTGAAAGGCTCACGTGAATGCCCCTAGTGTTTTTGGAAAGTAAAGGTTAAACACGCCCACCTTTCTCAATAACATATACTGTATGTAAGCAATAGACGAAGCCCTTGCCATGAGGGGGACGGGGGATGGCATTCCCAAAGACATAATTACTGGCCCTTTAAACTATGCTGAACAAAATAGCTGTCTGAAAATTTTGATTGGATGTGTTTTGGGAAATGATGGGCGTAGGGAGGAGACTGGTTGCCCTCCAATCATTTCTGATTCTTAAAATGAGTACTACAACTGTCAGTTTCATGAAAAGAAAAACTTATATGCCTCTGGGCCGTAACTTTCAATCCTTCCCCCTGGGCTCTGGGGGTCTTGTTAACCCTGGGGGCATTATTATATGGTCTTTGGAGTATTTTGAATAAAATAGCTATCTCAAAGTTTCAATCAAATATATTTGTAGAAGAGAGAGCGTGGGAGGGGGCTAATGGCGCTCCCATCTCTTTTCGACTTTTAAAAAGGGGGCTAGAACTTTCAATTTCCAATCAAATGAACCTCCTCCAAAGTTTATACGATTACCCTTCCATAAAAACCATATATGCCCCTGGGGTATAACTTACAAGTCTTGTCTCCAGGCTCTGGGGGGGCTGTGTCAACCCCAGAGGTATTTTTATATGATCTTTGGACTATTTTGAACAAAATGGCTATCTCAAAATTTCCGTCGGATGCATTTGGGAAAAAGAGGGCATGGGGGGGGGGCGTATTTCCTCTCTTATCACTTTTGATTCTTAAAAAGGGAACTAGAACTTTCAATTTCTAATCAAATAAGTCTCCTCCGAAGTTTATACGTCCATCTTCCATAAAAACCTTATATGCCTCCGGGGCATAACCTGCAACCCTTGGCCCTGGACTTTGGGGTTTGTGTCTACATTGGAGGCATTGTTATATGATGTTTGGACTATTGTGAACAAAATGTCTATCTCAAATTTTCGATAGAATGTAATTTGGTAAAGGATATGGGATGGGGGGTGGGCTACTTGCCCATCGATCACTTTTTGATTTTTAAAAAGGGCACAAGAACTTTTGATCTCCAATTGAATGAGCCCCTCCTAAGTGTATACGGCCACCACTTCCATAAGGACCTTAAATGTAAACAATGGGCAACTAGCATTACTTATAGCCCTTGTCCTGAGGGCTGTGGGGGGGGACATTCTGAAAGACATAATTACTGGACCTTTCAACTATGCTGAACAATATAAATGACAATAATGACAAAAAGTGAATGACAAAACTCGCCTTTACGGGATGCCAGCTAAGAATTCGGGCAGAGGAAGACCTTCCGGCGGACTGGCGATACATTCAGTTCTCACCTTTCGGCATCAGTATTTATCGAGAACGAGTGTTTCCTTGGCATAACAGTTGCAAATCTGATAGTATATTGCTGCTACTTACCAACTGATTACAAGAACTTGGCTTCCGAAGAAAAGTTCTCCCGTGCAACAATAAAGCTTGCTAAATCTTTGCAGTAGTGTGCTTATGCATCTCATCGTGTTATCCTGACCGGGGATGTGAACTGCAACCTCTCAGTGCCAGATCACTCAAGATCTCAATTACTTCTGTCTGCTCTGTCCAATCTGTACGTTGTCTCAAATGATCATTCGTTTATGTACATCCATAGCTCCGGGGTGACAAGTTCGCTTGATTTCACGCTCTAATCGAACGGCGTGACTGCAAATGGCTTAAGCCATGTTGACTTTAGCATATCGGTATTGGATCATTTACCAATCTCCAACTCTTCTGTTATTGATAATGTTCTCTTTAAAAAAGACTAAAATAACCAAAAGTGGGAATTCAAATGTGACTGGAAGAAAATAAATACTTCTGAATATAAAGCGGAGCTTGATGCCACACTCGACAAAATTAAGATCCCTTTCCAACTGCTGCAAAAACCCTCAGACCTCAACGAGTCAGAGAAAAAAAATTCTAATTAACATTTACTGTAGTGAAATCACACATGCAATGTGTTGTGATAAGCGTTGTGGTGTTCCTGTACGTAAAGTTCGTTTGGGTTCAGAAATACCTGGCTGGTCGAAAAAATCCGGTTTTACAGCAAAGTTGCAAGTCTTCAAAGTTTTGGCACCAAATATGGAATGATTGCGTCCGGCCAAAATCTGGTGCCGTTAATGACGTACGGTTATATACCAAACGTCGTTTTGCTAAGTGTCTTGCCAATCACAAAGCTGAGATTATTGACTGCAGGAGCGAGCGTCTTGCAACTAACCCAAATGAAATTTGGAGATTCATTGGGGGAAATAAGTCAAAAGGTGTCGCTTCAGAGCTTCCAAGTGAGAGTGACTGGATCAACTATTTCACCAGTGAATTTTCTCCATCGGATCCAGTGTTAGAAACCCGCTATGAATCACTACTAGTGGATAGTCTAGTTGATACTGAATCAGATATGTGGTTTTCATTTATTATATGGAAGTGATAAGCTGCTCCAGCATCTACATTTGTTTTACCAAATCATTTTTAATTCTGTTATTGTCCTCGATTCTTTTTGTGTCGGTACATTGACTCCGGTTCCGAAAAAAGATAAAGATAGCCGGTAATGTTGTTCCTATAGGCAGATAACAGTTTCTTCTGTTTTGTGTAAATTCCTTGAGTTACTAGTGATTAAGGACATAAATAAGGCTTGTTCAACTCCGTACAACCAATTTGGATTTTAGGAAGGCTATAGTCGGGAACACGTGCATTATATACTTGCCAACGTTCTGATGGATATAGAGAATAGTGGCAAGTTTCTCGTCCTTGCGGCTCGTGATGTCTCTCGTGCTTTCGATTCTAGTGTGCATTCTCATTTTCTGTAGTGCACAGCAGCGAAGTCTCAATCGTTTTTTGTGCGGGTATTTAAAAATCTTTATGCGAGATTATGTGTTGTCGTGAAAGTATCTACTCGTCATGGTTATGTAATGTGTAAAGCCGTAATCAAGTTTCAAAAGGAATCCGCCAGGGTGGTGTAACTTCGCCACCACTGTATAATAATAGTGGGGTTGCACCCCAGAAAAAGGCTAGAACTAGTTTTGTTTTTAATGTTTTGGACCTTTCCATACTCAATTACGCTGACGACATCCTGAATTTACGTATAACTGTATCGTCTGTTGAGGAGAATTTTGCTGTGCTTAGTAGAGAATATGCAAAATTGTTCTCAATTTTAATGCTTCGAAGAGCGAAGTCCTTGCTTTCGGTAAATCTGTTGGATGCGCACAGTTAGGAAATCAGAGTGTTCAGTTATCTGCTTGAATTAAGTATCTCGGTCTTCCGATAGGGGATAGTGTAAAAACGACAAGGGCTCTCCTTATCTCTCGTCTAAGTGAGAAACTTAGAAAAGCGTTTGTTGTGCTAGTTTGCTGTAAAGCTTGCTACAGCAGGTGTATTCTCGCCCCTGTCTACAACGCTTTTGCGATGCCCCATGTCCTCGCATTGACTCCTTTTTGGAATATGTTTACGGCAACTGATAAAAACACTATTAGATCCATATATTTTCGTTCCGTGAAATTTCTCTTGTATATACCCCTATGGGCTAGAAATAAAAGACTAGTGTCAGTCTACGGGTTAACTGAGCCACTAACCATGGCTGAGCAGCGTCGCGGTCGCTATTTTTCTAGGCTTGATAGGACAAACAACCTCCATCCTGCTATGTGCTAGTAGAAATATTTGAATCTGTTCTCGGTAGTATAGTTTTCTTTGTGAGTGTTCTTTTTTTTTTTTGTTTTTTTTTTTTTTTTTTTTTTTTTTTTTTTTGTCTTCATCTACACCATATTGAACCCTTGTGTGGTTTTTTGGGCAATAAAGATATTGATTGATTGAAAATAACTATCGCAAAATTTGATTGGACGATACGAAGTGCCTTGTCATAAAAATAATAATAAATAAAGAAATAATACATTGTGCCCGTTTCGCAGTGCTAATGTGCTGCCTATGAAATGGAAAGATATAACGACTGAAAATTGGATTTTAAAAGCCTGTACCAATACTAATTTGCTCCCATCTTTTGCCTGCTACTGCTATGTCTTTGAACGTTTTGGTAGATTTGCCTTACAGATTAGAAAACCGCTATTCCAATTGTCCATGTTTTTGAATTTCATAAAATTATGCCTTTAGGCTTTACTTTGACTGGTCAGTCATAAATTTTACACCTGGAAAAATAATGATCAAGTTGAAATACGAATTTGATGCATTGCTGCAAGTTTTATAGAAAGTGCCCATAATCTCGGAAAGGGGATTTCGGATTCAGCGGTCAATCCTCTTTCCTCCCTCCTGTGCATGCCCCCGTCTTCTAAATCAGCCGATGAGTCACCCGTAGCTTCTGGTAATCAGGCAATTTAAATCATTATTAACCAATAAGTTAAATCAAAGTTAAAACAGTATAGTTTGATTTTCGTATTTTTTACGAGATACCTTTGTAGCAATTGTTTTGTAGCGTGATGGGTTTTGTGATAAGATTTTAGCGTGAACCCTTTTTTTGGATTATGTATGCTCATTTCATTGCTATTGAAATTCTTTTTGTCGTCATAATAATCAACGCGAGCTGAAAGTAGTTGAATTGTGACTTCTAGAATTTTGAATTTTGCATATTAAAAGTCTCTGACGGATAATAAATAAATATAATGGAATAACTTAAATGGAAATGGAAGTAAGGCTTTATTTATTATTTTATATCATTTTATATAAAGTATTCTGAATAAAATAATACATTTATTATTTCTACACTGTTGAAAAAAATGCGCCTTTTGAGATAAAGAACTAGTGTGCAATTACAATAAAACTATTTATGCTGAATTTGTATTTATGATCAGTTTTCCCCTCGTCCCTAGATCTTGTGTAGTAATTTCTTAAAACCCGATTATTGGAGCATAATAGATTGAAAAACACTTGGTTAAAGTAACTAACATGCTAAATTCTAAAAAAAAAAAAAAATGTCACCATTTTTTATCCCAGATTTAATAGTTTTTGTATTATTCTTTTATATTTTTGTGTATGAAGCATCAGAATTTTCACTCTCAACATCAGTTCTTTTCTTTGAAGAACAAGGGGTCAAATCTCACTTCTTTTTTTTATCGGGATAATAAAACTAGTTTTGTTTTTCACAGGTGCTAATATCGATGAAAGTGTGATCCGCCAATATTTAGCTACTTCGTCCAGTGAAGGAGAGGAATCTGACGTTGAAAATACTGAAGAAAACACTGGTGACGCAAACGAAGACAATGTTGCCAAATACCGAGCTCTTTTGGCTGAAATTGACAAGCCAAAAGAAGAAAAAGAAATGGAGATGGAAATTACATGGGGAGTTGGTTTGAAAGGTATTTAATTTTTTTGTTTTTTAGTATACAATATAATCGAAATTATTAACACTGAGGAGCAAAATTGAACTTGTTCTGACTCTGAACTAAAGCGTGGTTCAAACTGAATTCAAAAAGCCTTCAATTTTCTTCCTTGCCCACCGTTTACGTGTAGTAATTTGATAGAATCTGATTTTTGTAAAATATTTGTGTCGGATTAACAAAAAATTAAGCTTTAGTTAAACTTTAGTAAAGTCCATTGATGCAATTTTATTTGAATTATATAAAAACTACATAAATATAAATATATGAATTATATAAAAATTATATAAACATATAATAATAATAATAATAATATATTGCGAAAACAGGCTTGCGTCTCTATCTACAAAAATTTAAATAATCAAATGCTTTACATATTAATTATATATAAATTTTATATATATATATATATATATATATATATATATATATATATATATATATGAATTATATATAAATTATATACATTGGCTTTCTTGCAGTCATGGTTTCATCTTCATTATTTTTTGTCGATGTTTGATCTGAAGCATAAAAAACTCATAATTTTGGCTAGAATTGGTGAATCAGAAGAAATTGGAAATGGAATTGGCATGGGAGTAGGTTTAAGAAGTCTTTTTTATTAACTTAAACCTTAGGACCGCCTATCCCTGCAGAGGCACCTGGGACATCAAGGAAGGGCTGCTAATCATTTTGCTGTTGCTGCAGTGATGTCCTCTCTTACTAGTTAAATGGAGGTGTGCAGGTGTTTTGGTGTTAGTAGTGGTAGTAGTAGTAATTGCAGTGGTAGCAGTATTAGTAGTGGTAGTAGTAGTAGCTTGGAAATATTGCCTTTTTGGTTGTTTGACCATCTCCCTTACCATTTATTGAAAGTTTCGAGTTAGGACATCGTGGAAGGGCTGCTAATCATTGTGCTGTTGCTGCAGTGATGTCCTCTCTTTTTGGTGTTAGTAGTGGTAGTAGTAGTAATTGCAGTGGTAGCAGTATTAGTAGTGGTAGTAGTAGTAGCGGGGAAATATTGCCTTTTTGGTTGTTTGACCATCTCCCTTACCATTTATTGAAAGTTTCGAGTTAGGACATCCAGGAAGGGCTGCTAATCATTGTGCTGTTGCTGCAGTGATGTCCTCTCTTTTTGGTGTTAGTAGTGGTAGTAGTAGTAATTGCATTGGTAGCAGTATTAGTAGTGGTAGTAGTAGTAGCGGGGAAATATTGCCTTTTTGGTTGTTTGACCATCTCCCTTACCATTTATTGAAAGTTTCGAGTTAGGACATCAAGGAAGGGCTGCTAATCATTGTGCTGTTGCTGCAGTGATGTCCTCTCTTTTTGGTGTTAGTAGTGGTAGTAGTAGTAATTGCAGTGGTAGCAGTATTAGTAGTGGTAGTAGTAGTAGCTTGGAAATATTGCCTTTTTGGTTGTTTGACCATCTCCCTTACCATTTATTGAAAGTTTCGAGTTAGGACATCAAGGAAGGGCTGCTAATCATTGTGCTGTTGCTGCAGTGATGTCCTCTCTTTTTGGTGTTAGTAGTGGTAGTAGTAGTAATTGCAATGGTAGCAGTATTAGTAGTGGTAGTAGTAGTAGCGGGGAAATATTGCCTTTTTGGTTGTTTGACCATCTCCCTTACCATTTATTGAAAGTTTCGAGTTAGGACATCAAGGAAGGGCTGCTAATCATTGTGCTGTTGCTGCAGTGATGTCCTCTCTTTTTGGTGTTAGTAGTGGTAGTAGTAGTAATTGCAATGGTAGCAGTATTAGTAGTGGTAGTAGTAGTAGCGGGGAAATATTGCCTTTTTGGTTGTTTGACCATCTCCCTTACCATTTATTGAAAGTTTTGAGTTAGGACATCAAGGAAGGGCTGCTAATCATTGTGCTAATCATGATGTCCTCTCTTTTTGGTGTTAGTAGTGGTAGTAGTAGTAATTGCAGTGGTAGCAGTATTAGTAGTGGTAGTAGTAGTAGCGGGGAAATATTGCCGCTACTGAGGTGTACACGTTGCGTAGATTCCTTTGGTGAGTCCGCAGCAATGTATTCTAAGTACAGTTATTTGCAGCTAAAGTATCAAGGTGTTTTTAACATTTGTTTTTCTGTTTTCTTTAAAATTTTGTTTTATTTCTTTATTGTTTTGATTAATTTGTTCTGTTTTTAGCATTAAAAAAAAGCAAAAAAACCGCGGAACAAAATAGAACCACTTTTTGGGTAAAGAACTTAAAACGTGTAAGTTTAACAAAACTATTTGCGCTGAATTTGAAATTATAATCAGAGTACTTCCATACTCCCTAATTTTTGCATAGTAATTTCTCAATACTCTCAATCTCTTATTCCAATATTTGCTTACTATAGGCTATCCCAAAAAAAAAAGTAATTATTTATCTATCCTAAGACCCATTACTTTCTGACATTTTTCTTTAAGAATTCCCCAAAATTTCCTCATTTATCTGACATCTATTAATCAAACATTAGTTTCTAACCTGCTCTATTTTTAATGGGAAGAAAAAAATTGGAAAATGTTGGTCAGGTTTGTTGACAAGAAATTATTACTAGTTATTTTAAGAAGAAGGGTTGAACTGTGATTGCCTTCACGCCAGGGGAGAAAGGTTTTTGAAACGAGATATCCACCTTTTAAAGTTTACAATTTATCCCTCTAAAACAACCACAGCTCCAACGTCAAGTACATCCAGTTCATCAGATCGTTTCAATATAAATCCGGGACTTTCAAATATACCTGACTGTACTGAGGGAGGGAGGGGGGGCTAAGATTGAGAATGGTACAAAGGGATATCTGCAAAATTCAGAAATATTGGACTAACAAATGTTTGTATGTTCCCCGATCTCAAAACCCACCCCCTCCTGGAAAAATTTCTTTGAGTTTGGAAACAAGGAACGTCGGTTTCTAGTAATGTTGCTCAACGAACGACCGAAAAGTCAGGACCGAAAAGCTCCTTCTGGAACAGATACTTTTTTTTCACAAAGAGGAAAGGATGACGAAGTGGGAGGAACTCGCATTATCAACAGTAAGAAGATGCATCCAAATCCCTGACTATTGTGGTTAACCGATTTTGAGAAGCTAAAAGCAGATTTGCTGATAACTAGAAGGTATTTAGTCAGGGCACTTAGTTTTTGTTTTCAAGGAGGGAATTGGGCCTCAATACAAACAACTATGGAGGAATTTCGCTGGTCTGTATTGCAAAAATTTTTTCATAATAATCTTGTGCAGACGGTTTAGCACATCAGCATGTGTATAGGATAATGTAGCAGAGCCATAAAAGAAAAGAGAAAAAATGTAAAATAAAAACTCACTACTGACAACGAACTGCAACACTAAACTTGCTGAGACTAAAGCAGCTGCGTAAGCTCCTCTTCCACGTATTGTATTTGTTTCAAGAAGTGTGTTGTAGAAGAGAAGAAAGCACTCAATGAGCTTGGTTACAGGTCGAAATCCATGCTGGTTCTCATAATACTTACCAATGGCCTATTACCTTACTTACTTACCTTACTTATTTGAGTATAGTCATTGATAAATGTCAAACAGGTCTTGCAGTCCTTATTTTTTTCTGTTAGTTTTGTGTCGGATATTTATTGGTGTCAAGGGTTTTTTTTTTTTTTTTTTTTTTTTTTTTTTTTTTTTTTAAGATCTAACTGGTAAGCAGGCTTTTACAGTATAACCGTAGTTTTGATAAGGTTGCAGACAAAAAAAGTTATCAGGTGACTGAAATATAGGACCTTAGTTGGTTTGAGTCAAATTTTAATCTGCCGTATTTGCATCCATTTATTAACGGCAGGAAGATTTCATATAAGGTGAAGTAGGTGAAGTCTATGTCGTGACTCTGAAAGGGAATCATTGGTTCCCAAAGTGGCAACGGTTTCAAAGAAGAAGAAGTAGTCTAGTCGTCATGTATCGGCTTAACGTTGTGACGTTTTGAAAAGGTATTATAATGATGGTTCTTACATCTTGTATTGTTACTTCTTGTATGTTTCTTGTATTATTTCTTATATAGAGAAAGCAGAGCAGCTGGTTGAAAAGAAGCTTAGTGGGAAGGACAAATTAACACCCTGGGAGCAGTATTTGGAGAAGAAGAAAGACAAAAGGAAACAAAATAGAGAGAAAACAAAACTAGAAGAAACTGATGGAACAAGTCAAACCGAGAGCGAAGATGATGCTCCTTCTGACATTGATATGAATGATCCTTATTTCAAGTATGTTTTTTTCTTCCAAAAATTTTTTAATCTGGATTTTTTTTTTTTTTTTTTGACAAGAGGAGCGAACCTCCTTTTTTACGAATTTAAAGTATTTATTCAACAATAACTAATAAATGCCAATAAAATTTAAGGAAATGAAATTATTGCTCACGAGGAATTAAAAACCAATATCCAAGATCCTCAAAAAAGAGATTTTTTTTAGATTCCAAAATTAAATTCTTCCTTAGGAAACTGCCATACGCTCAACAAAACTGAATTGCAAAAAAAAACAAAAAACAAAGCAATACAGACTCGTATACAGAGAGGAAAAGGGGTACCCCCCCTCGGTAATAACGTAATTGTTGCCTCCTCTATGATTTAAAAAACTAAATTAAGGTATGAATTATCTTCTGAATTAGTCTTAAAAATTTGTATTTCCGTAATTTCTTTTTATTTCTATTAGATCAATCAATTTCTTTGATTTCAATCATTTTAATTTCTATTAGATCAATCAAGTTTTTATTTCAAACTTTTAATGATTTGTGTGATTCGCATCTTTTTATTTGCTAGATTTAAAAGAGGGAATAGCCCTCATCCTTAGCTATCACTTGAATGTGAGCAGCCATTGATATTGTGAGTGGTTCATATCACTATGATTCCTGGTGATTTTCTGGCATGATTTGGAAAAAAGTCAGACATTCGATAATAAGAAACTCTAGTTTTTTTTAAGTGAAATTAAGGAGCGACGTTAAAACTGGCTTCACATCAGCCTTTTTTGACGAGAAAAAAGAAACTAACCTAAACAAAACATATAAATAAAAGCACAACAGACGCTATACAAAAAAAGAAAATGAAACTTCATTGAATTTTGTTTAAATATGTTATTTTTTTTTTAAGCGTATCTTGTTACGTCATTGGATTTTACAATCCCTACTAGTGGTGCTGATCTTCGTTTCATATCCCTTCAGGCAGGAAGTACAATGGGTAGTTGGGGCCAGCGATCCTGTGCTTTTGCTCACCTAGCCTGTTTACCTTCCCCAGGTTTATCCAGATACCCATTTAGAGCTGGGTCAACTAGCTTGCAGAGTCACACAACTAACCCTCGGTCAAACCAATGACCAGAGACACCAGGACTAGAACCCATGTCCTCACGAACAAAGGGTCTTAAAGAACCCATGTTAACAAAGGGACACCAGGACTAGAACCCATGTTAACAAAGGGTCTTAAAGAACCCATGTTAACAAAGGGACACTAGGACTAGAACCCATGTTAAGAAAGGGACACCAGGACTAGAACACATGTCCTCACGAACAAAGGGTATTTAGTCTAACGTGCTAACCACTCGGCTATGAATTCTTTACTAGCTCCGAACCCAGTAAAGGCTGATTCACAAGGAATTTAGGATGATGTTATAACGTTGTCGCTGCTGTGTCTGTCCTTGTTTTTGCGCCTTTTTCCATTGTTCCTGTTTTGGCTCCAGTGTTTAGTGTCTTGTGTTTTAGCTATAATCATTCGCTCTTTCGTTCCTGTGTCTTTTACTGTTTTTTTTTTTCTGTGCTCTTTCCTGGGTTTGTTCCTTTGCTCCTTCTTTCTTGTTCTGATTCTTACTCATGCTCCTATTTTTTCGTTATGTTCCTTTGTTTAAAGGGTTCTTTCCTCTTTTCTAAGTTCCAATAGGCTTTGACAGTGCTATAATGTCGTGTCATGAATTTTTTACTAAAAATGAGGCACATTTTGAACCATGTCTTTTTATATAATGTAACACTTCAATTCAAAATACCAATCAAAGTTCCATGAAAACGCTTTTATATCAATATATTTTTGATGATCAGTTCAGTCTTACCACTAAAAAACAACGAACTTGTCCAAAAATTTGGCTCAAGATTGCACATAGGAACATAATAGAACGATTCAGGTCTGAAAAGGTGGAGCTATTTTGCTTTGCTTCAAAGAAGTAAAGCGGGTCTCAAAGAACGTTCTGAGACTTTCTTCTTTCTTCTTCTATGGACTATTATGGAAATATTGTCGCATAATCTCATAGCTGGGATCAAATTCTGGGTCCTGTACTGCATCTGAGGTCGAACCCAGGGCCCCATATTACCACGCAGAAATCAATCCCACCGTGCCACCACTGGACGGTACAAGAATCCGAAAAGTCGGAGATATTACTCAATATCCTTACTTCACTGTTTATTGTAGATACTGATTCAGTCCCAGAGGATAGAGAGATGGATTTAAGAGAATTTTAAACCTTTTCCTGTGCTGGAGTTTCTGGATCATCACCAGAAGTAATGTTTCACACCTGAAAACATTTTTGTCCCTATTTTTGCCTGTTTAAGGTCAGGAAAAATAAAAATTGTGCTGTTGCTTGTATAGTAATAAAAACTTCATTCGGGTTTTTATTTCTATTTTTAAGGTCGTCCTGTACTAAAAGTGCGTTATTACAGCCCCAACCGATCCAGCGCACCTGCAACCAAATTATGACTCGAAAAAGAATTTCAAGTCAGTGTCTTATCTGGAGCTCTCCGGATCGTTACGAGGAAGTAACATATCTATACATAATGCTTTACAGCCAACTTCGCCCTATTTGGGTCCACCAACATCTCTGAACAAGCATTATTAGCTTGAAAGTAAAAAATTGAGTGACAATAAGATTTGAATGCAGTCACGAGAAACACAAGCAACAGTTCAGGGCACAGTATAGATATCGAGATCCCGCCACTTCGCGGATCCCTCTCCCACTATTTATGAAATTCATGCTATTTCCTTGTTGCAGCGTTTATTAGAAGTTATTGCTGGAATTTTTCGTATTTACTAAAATCTAATCCTTTCAGTCAAGTCTTAAGCCATACCTTTGAGATTGGACAGTAGCGAACCACTTTGATGGTTCACCGCCTTTCTTTTTGCTTTATTAATCATAAATAATACAGGTTATTGCCATGTTCAACCTTTGTTAAAGATACTGAGAAATATAAAATGAAAAGCTTAACCAAAGAAAATGGGAGAAGCTTTTATTCGCGCCGAGACTCTTGGTGACCTATGTTTTTTAGTTTGATCCTACTGCCTAGATATATATACTGTGGTTGTAGGTGATATCACAGTTCCAAAATAAATGTCCATGGGTATAAACAGTTACATTCTTCTCGTCTACCACATAATCGACAGTGTTGACAACGCTGGAGAAAACCTGTATAAGGGAATCTGTTTATTTGTGTACATTGATGAATAAGTTATCTGAAAATAATATCGAGCACGACTGTATCAGATGGTAGAGCATTAGATTTATGGTTTTGAGGTTTTGAGCTTGAACCCGACGTAAACCTATTTCAGTTAGAATACATTAAATTTTTTTAATATATGCTGCATTTGCAGAGAATATGGAAATTAGGATTCGACCCTCCGAAGAAAATGTTTGCCCACTCCTGGTCTTGGCTATTATATATCTTTTGGTTGATAAACCTTCAGGGGGAAAAATGAAAAAGTTCAAAGTGGAAATGTTCATGTTGGAACTCGAAGTAAAGTCCATGGAGGGAGGTCAATTCAAGAATAGGCCTTTTTAGACTTCCTATTGCTATTGCATAACAAATAAAGGCATGTATTGTTGTAACATTTTTCATTTTTAAGGACGAAGGGGGGGGTCAAAGGCTGAAGTTTACACCCTCTCCCCACCCGAGAAATACCTTACATATTGGAATGGAACTGAGAGACGCACACAGAGAGGAATGTTTTGGAAAATATTTTTTTTAATCAAAATCCTGGATGATCGATGCCTAACTAGATCTTTTTTTTTAACATCTAGTGTTTGGAGTTGGGTAGTATTTGATCAAGGTCGTAGATCCTGTGTTCATTTTTGCAGGACAGTTTTCATGTTAATAAAAGCCTTTTACCGTTTTTTATATCTGATTATGTTAAAACAATATACAACGTTCTCGCTCTATCACCAGGGATCGTCACACGCCTTGACTTCCCTTTTATTCGAACTCAAATGAAATTTGTTCGTTCAAAAATGATAAAACTGGAACTAAGCCTTTAGGGTGCATAACTTTAGCTATAGTTTATTTTAATCTCTAAAGTAAACACGGCTTTTACCCTTTATTTATATTATACATTTTAATGTCTAAAATACGGACAAGGTTCCATTTATACTTGTTTGTATTTTTACCGCTTGGAACGCCAGAGCCGACTCATTTTAAATTCATTTGTCTATTCGGTACTTGTATGATAGACCCCCTACCTAATATTCTTCATCTAATTAGAAACTTGGATTTTCCATAATTTTGGGATCAAAATATGATGAATATATAATACTTTATTAACAAAATTATGGCAAATCCCACAATCCCAAAAATTATAAAAAATCCAAGGTTCTAATTAGATGAAGAATGTTAGGTAGGGGGTATATCATACAAGTTCCGTAATTTTCTTCCATTTACTTTCTGTAACGATTGTCCGTTAGATGCATTATTTTTTTCATTTTAGGCGTCAATAGGCTCGACCCTCGAGTAGAAGGATGCGTCATTGGCCGAAAGATGCCTGTTCTTTAAAAAACTATTTTTCAGTTTTTTTGTTTTTTTCATATTAGGGGAAGGCGATTCCCCCCTCCGTCGCTGGCCATATTTTGAATGTTTGTTCTAACGTTAAAAATTAGAAAGAAACTGTGCTTCTTTCAGTATTAATTTCCTTAAAAAGAAAAAAAAGATAATGAAATGGTTAAAAAGAATAATTATGAAATTCTAGAAGGAACTTAGAATCCTCGTTATTATATTGAAAAGGAAGAGAAACGTAATTTATATTGGAATCTGCTATAAAACGGAGTTGGAATTAAGGGTAAATGGAGTTAGAATTAAAAGTAAATGTAGGGTATGGTACCTTCCTTGTAGGGTATGGTACCTTATTCTATGTAGGGTATGGTACCTTCCTTGGTGGTGCAAGAGGGGAAGAGGGACCTCAGCACAACCATTAAGGGCTGTGTAATTATCAGCCACTGGCTACATAAATTATTTAATTTGGTCAAACAAAACTTTTTGAAAAGTTTGATCATGATTGAATTGAAATATTGTGCTTGATACGATTCTTAAGTGGTTCATTTTCAAGCTTGGTTTAAAACTTATAAACCGTTAAGAAATTTATTTGATTAGTTATTCACTGAAAACTCTGCTAAAATTCCTTATCCTTTGTAACAGAATTCCTAAAATTCGGAACTAAAAGTCTAAAATAATATTACAAAAAGATTTAGGTCTTTGCTTATTTAATGTCCTTTTTAGATGCCTAATTGAAGAGCTTAATTAATTAATTAATTTATTTATTTTATAGCCCATCAAAAATACAAGGTATGACGATGGTGTATGATACGTATAAACTAAAACTCGAATAAGCCAAAAAATTCGGAAAGGTAAGCCACTCCAAAGGTGGTTTAAAATGAAACATACAAATAAATACAATATAAAAATGATAATAACCCAGCAAATCAAAAAAAAAAAATCCTAATTTCTTCATCAAACTTTTTAGCCTGCGGACTATCATTAATGCTAAGGCACTCCCTATGACCACCCCCTATATTCAAACACAAAACGTAAGTAAGAAAATCACGTTTAAATTCTTCGTCTGTTGCATCTTTTTTTACCTGTTTGAAGAGCTCCATACTGGAAACTACGAAAACATTCCCTATCCCAACACAAATGCAAGACAAAAGTTTAAAAAGAACAAAGAATAATGGCATTGCCTGTTAATTTTTTTATTCCTGTTTTGGTAACCCTATGCTAAGCGTTATTAGAACACAATCGCTAAATTGAAACGCCAAATCCAACGCAGAAATGACAAAAAACAATTTAAAAAATAGTGAATGTCTGATTATTAATATGTTAAAGAATTTTTGGCTTATTTCGAAGTGAACTTTTGGCTTATTTCGAAGTGAACTTTTGGCTTATTTTGAATTTTTGGCAATTTGAAGTGATTTTTTGGCTTATTTATTTGACGTAATTTTTGATGATTCAGATGAAAAAAATTTCATGAATTGATCATTTGTAGTTTTTACTTTGAACAGAGAAAACTGTACAGTTTTTAAACTCTTAGCTATTTTTGTGTTTACCGACAGTAAAAATAGTTAAGCTAGACAAAATCTGAAATTTTTGGAAGTATTTATGATAACTTACAATAACCCAAAAACCCACAATATCCTGTATGTGTCACTCCGGTTATTACTATCTAAATTACAGGGAAGAGTTTGTGAATAATCCTGAATTTGAGAAGCTGAAGAAGAAATCGAAGAAAAAGTTGTCTGCCAAAAAGAACTCGGAATCAGAAGAAGGATCGAAACAACAAAAAGCTGAGCTTGAGCTTCTTTTAGACGATGATGATGGGAGGAAACACTTCAGCTTGAAGAAGATACTAAAAAATGAGGAGAGTGGAAAGAAAAAGAAGAAGAAAAGCCAAGAAAATTTTGAAGAAGCTAGGAAAGAAGAAGATTTTAAGGTAAAATTTAAAGAGCCTGAATAATTGAGCAACCAAATTTAAATATCATAAGAGGGGCATCAGAATTTGGAACTATTTTGAATTATTCGGAATTTTGAGTTGAATTATTAGATTCCATATTTTTTGCTCTTTCTTAATATCATGACGTAAAATTTTCAGCCACATTCATTTATCACGAGGAGGGCATCAGGATTTTAGAAATACCTAGGTGGGGCATGGCCCAAAATCGGATGGGAACCATTGTTATAGGGCAATAGAGAGAGAAAGACAGAGAGAAGTGAAAGTAATTCAACTACGAAAGTTACTGTTCAGATAGGAAGAAAATATATTTGGAATAATTAGAATACACTGATTATACATGAATTGCCCCCCCCCCCCTCTCTTTCTCTCTCTCTCTCTCTCTTTTTCTCTCTATTGCCCTATAACAATGGTTTCCAACCGACTTTGGGCCATGCCCCACCTAGGTATTTCTAAAATCCTGATGCCCCCTCATGATAAATAAATGTTGCAGAAAATTTTACGTCATGATATTAAGAAAGAGCAAAAAATATGGAATCTAATGGCCCTACTTTTATTTATTAGCATGTTTCCTTTAGTTATAGTCAACCACAGGAAATTTACCCCCCTCCCCCTGTTTCGCCTAACTTAATCTAACCAAGCTTATTGTATTGGTTGAATCAATGGGGGTTGAGTCATTTGAGGGTTACATTAAGTTCAACAAGGACTAATTTGATTAATTTGCATAGGAAATGTTTTCTCGGTTGTATGCTCTAAAATTCACAGCGCTCATAGTTTTTGCCAAAAGTTCCGATTCAAAATTTTGCTCTCGTTTCTTCTAATTTTGTTCATTAACTGCCTGGCGGTGATGAAACAAGGCCGTGAAGTCAAGAAAGCAGAACTCAAACTCAGCTCAAGTCGTTCTTATTAGTTTCTCACTTTAGTGAAACCGACTAAAGGGGAGGGGTCGCTTTTAGAAAGAGACCGGCGGGGATAACTTGCACAACTTCTAAAAAGAAAGTGAATTTTAAAAGAAAAAAGCGAAAAAAAACTTTCTTTTTGTACAAATATTGAAAAACCCTTCCCACTTAACTAGTTTAGCGTTCTAGTACTTGATTTTCTAGTTTTTCTTATTTTTTCACGTTTTATCTTTTTTCTTTTTTGTGTGTCAAAAAAAAGTAGTTTATAGGGGGCACTAAGATTAGAATTTAGAAAATATCAAGTTATAAAGTAATTTGACTCGCGTTGACTAGTGCATCGGAAAAAATGAGTTGGAATTACCCCCTGGTATTCTAGAGTTGAGTAAGGCTGCTAGAATTAGAATTGGCTGTTCAGCCCTTGTTTAGAGCTTTTTTCCTTTTGTATATAGCCATGTAGGCTCTTTTTGGTAAATGTGTCTATCTTTCGATCTTTACCAGACTACTCATATTAAACCCAACTGTCAATTACAAATCCCAGCTATTTTCTTTTTGATAACTTTTCCAGAACTTTTAGTAAAGCTTAATTTTTACATGTTAGCTTTTGTATAGTTGTACTTAAGAAAACAACCATAAATTTTGAAATTCTAGACCTCATCTTTCAATAAATATATCAGTGTGAGGGAATTTTTGAAGCATGTTTACATTCTTTTTTGTTTATGCCTACTTTTAGCCCTCTCCCTCTATTTCTTCAATTTTCAATTTTCTTCTCGTATGTGTAAGGATTTATCTGTTTTTTTTTAGATAAACGTGGAAGATCCACGGTTTTCTGCACTATTTTCGTCTCATCACTACAATGTGGACCCATCGGATCAAAACTTTAAGAAAACTAAAGCCATGGAAGTCATCCTAGCTGAAAAACAGAAGAGGAGGGCAAATATAAACCAAGAAAAACATACTGTAAGCCCATTTTTGTTTTAAAGTCGTATGTTTACGGTAAATTGCTGTTTTTAGGCACTAGTTTCTGATTAATATTTAATCATACTTAAACAGTAAGCACATTATATAGAATAAGAAATTTATTTGCATACCTCCTAGCATGATTACCCCTTTTGCATGATTTCAAAAAATGGCATTCAAACCTTCAATTCTTTTAACGAAATATACCACGGTGTAATCTAACAATGCTTGTCATATATAATTTAGCACCAACTTTAGACTAAAGCACCATAAACCGCCATGCTTGAAATATATATTTTAGCACCAACTTTAGACTAAACCACTATAAACCACCATGCTTGACGTATATAATCCAGCACCAAATTTTGACTAAACCACCATGCTTGACATATATAATTCAGCATCAATTTTAGACTAAATAATCATAAATGGTGGTTTTGTCTGAAATTTGGTTGTGTCATTTGACCTTAGGCTTCCGTAAAACCAAGTGGCTGAACTACCCTATGTTGTGGTCGTCGCGTACATTCTTCTTCTTGGAAAAATGTCGACTTTTCAAGTGAGTGAAACATTAATTATAGTGTATTTTTTCTGTTGGTTTGTGCACCCTCCCTTTGTGCACCTAACTTGAGACATTTTGTTCTTCAAAAAAGTCGCAATTCATTAGTTTTTATCAAAACAAATTGGCTAAGAATGCTGTACTGGTCCATGCGTTTAGTCAGAAACTGACGTTAAGGCGTTTTAGTCAGAAACTGGAACTAAATTGTTTGTCAAGCATTGTTAAATTAGACAGTGGTGTGATTTGTTAAAAGTGCTGAATGTATAAAAGCCATTTTAGAAAACTGTGCCATAGACAATACTCTTGTAAGAAATATATGAAAAAATCATTAAATCTAATTTGAACAAAAGTACAAGCAATTACATTAACAGACAAGAATTGTAAGTTTACCCGTTAGTTAGGAAGTTTATGTTTTCTTTATTCTTTTATTTTGCTCTTCTTTATCAAGATGAGAAAAAAAATCAAGAAGACAAAAAAGCGAAGATATTTCCAGCCAGTGAAAAAGCAAAAATATTTGCTAAGGCTGTGCAAATATTTCGACCAAGACCTCCGCTCAGTGCAAAGACAGAAAAATAATAAAAAACCGTAAAACAGCCATTAAAATAAATAAAAACAAACTGTAAAAAAACAACCACTAAAATAAATAGACCCTTTCAGAGGTAACGCTGTAGCGTTGCCTATAGTAAGGGCCATACGGTCCCAATGTTTTATTATTATTTTTTTCCCAGAGGCACTTCATACGGAAGGGGTCGTCGTAGAAACTTCAAAGGGGGCTCCTTAGATTGGAAATCGAGAGTTCTAGTGCCCTTTTTAATAGTCGAAAATTATTGGAGGGCAACTAGCCCCCCCCCCCCCACGCCCATTATTCCCCCAAACACATCCAATCAAAATTTTGAGGTAGACACTTTGTTCTGCGTAGTTGATATCCCGATAGAAAAAATGATTCTGAGGAGGACACTCCCCCAAAACCCTAAGGGCAAGGGTTTTTAAGTTATGCCCTGGAGGCATATAAGGTTTTTATAGAAGGTGTTGTTACAGAAACTTCAAAAAAGGCTGATATGATTAGAAATTCAAAGGGCTAGTGCCCTTCTGAATAGTCGAAAGTGATTGGAGGGCAACTAGCCCCCCCAACGCCCTTCACTCCCCCAAACACATCCATTCAAAAATTTGAGATAGCCATTTTGTTCATCGTAGTTGATTTCCAGATAGAAAATATGTTTTTGAGGAGGACACTCCCCCACAACCCTTAGGACAAGGGTTTTAAGTTATGCCCTGGGGGAATATAAGGTTTTTATAGAAGGCGTTGTCGTAGAAACTTCAAAAAGGCTCATTCGATTGGAAATTCAAAGGGCTAGTGCCCTTTTTAATAGTCGAAAGTGATTTGAGGGCAACTAACCCCCCTCTCACGCCCACCTTTTCCCCAAACACATCCAATCAAAATTTTGAGACAGCCATTTTATTAAACGTAGTTTTAAGTTCTGGAAATTAGGTCTTTGAGGATGACAGCTCCCCCACAGCCCTCAGGGCAAGGTTGTAATTTAAGGATTCTCCGAATCCTTCTTTTTATTTTTTATGGAAGGGATGCTCGGATAAACTTTAGCGAGGGTTCATTTGATTGGAAATTGAAAGTTCTTGTTCACTTTTTAAGAGTCAAAAGAGATTGGAGGGCAACTAGCCCCACCCCCACCCCCACCCCCGCTCCTCCACGCCCTAAATTCATCAGATAAAAATTTTGAGATAGACATTTTGTTAAAATAGCTCAAAGTTCTGATAACAAAAAACTCCACTGTCGACACAGCCCACTAGGGCCCGGGGGTAGGCGTTGTAAGTTATGCCCTGGGGACATATAAACAATCAAACAATCATTAAATAAACAATCAATACAAACAAACATACCTAGATATTAATGTAAATTAATAAATAAATTTAGTTTTTTAAATTAATTTTCTTATGTTACTAAGTTTTAGACAATAGAAAACTAAATGTCATAAATGCAATAAGGTTTCGATGTTTTATTGTTTTTTAGTTTTGCACTAAGATTATTGAAAACAGGGCCACCAACGGGAAGGTTGTGCACAGCCAGCCCCACCCTTTAGGATTAAACCCGACCCCCTAATATCCTCCCATTTGTAGCGCAAATGTGAGGATAGCCTTATATAGTGCTTGTTAATTGTTATCTCTTTTGTAAAGTTATTTCAGTTTTTTTAATTAATTTTTTCTGTTACTAAGTTTTAGACAATAGAAAATAAAAGGTCAAAAAGACCATAAGGCTTTAATGTTTTATTGGGTCTTTTTCTAAAAACTCCTCATTTTGTTGTGTACAGCCAGCCCTGCCCGCCCAACCCTTAGCATTAAACTCGACGCCCTGATATCCTCCCATTTCCAGTGCAAATGGGGAGGATAGATAAAAAAAATCCAAAAAATGGTCTAATCAAAACGATCCTGTTCTTTCTGCATCAACAAATGGAATAACCTAGCTACTGTTTTTAGGAGCTATTATTTCGATCCGTTCATTGTTGCGTGAAAAAATCAGGTTTGATTTATCAGAGGCATGTAATTAAGCTGTCTATAGCAAAGGCCATAAGGCTTCAATGTTTTATTATTATTAATTTAAAAAAACCTTACATAAAAATAAGTTTTCTAAGAAAAGTAAAGAGCCATGTTGAACTCAGGACCAGCAGAAATTAATTCCTATTATAGTTAAAACTAAAAAAGACCAGAGATTACTGTTAAAGAATAGACAAAACCATACATAAACAGAAACAAAAATTAACTATCTTATAAACTTAAAGATAACCGATGCAGATGTAAATAAATGAAAAAATTTTATCCGACTTCAATATTTTTTATTATTTTTCCCCCAGAGCTGCTTTATATGCCAGGGTTAAAAAAACTTTTTTGTTAAAAATAGTTGAAAGGTTAGGTAACAAATCTCTGGCGTCGACAAAATCCTCCAGGGCCCAGGGGCAGGACGAGATTCTCGTATAAACTTCAGAGAGGGCTCATTTGATTGGAAATTCTAGTCCAGCTCTTAAGAGTCAAAATTGATCGAAGGGCAAATAGCCCCCCCCCTCATGCCCTTTTTCCTCACCCCTTCCTTTGAACTAATTCTGTTTATACCTGAAGGCCCAATGAGAGTTAGAATGTTTTGGTATGAACACACACCTATTAGGCATATGCTCTCCTCCCTAAAAAGGAAAGAAACAGAGAGTATAAGGCAGTGGCGGATACAGGGGAGGGGCGAGGGGGGCGTCCTCCCCCCCCCCTAACATAGTATAAAGTAATATAATTTACTTAATTAACGTAAGAGTGCGTTAATTAAAATTGCTATTTTTCAATCCATTCACTGTTGTTAATTGTTGTTCACAAGTTATGCAAGCTGTCTATTGTTCATATATAAGTTTTTTATCAAAGAAGTAATCGTATAGACTTAGAAAAAAGCCTCATTCGATTTCAAATGAAAGTTCTAGAACCGTTTTTTAAAGTAAAGAATAAGCGGACAGTAAGCAACCCCCCCCCCCCCATGCCATAAAAACTTGAAACTTTTTGCAATCAAAAACGAACAAAAATTAATTTAAAAAACTTTCCGAAAAATAAGTTTTTCTAAGAAAAGTAAAGGCCATTTTAAACTTAAGCTGAAGAAATACAAATACCTGTTAAAATTCAAACTCAAAACGACCAGAAATTACTATTAAAGAATAAATGAAACCCAAAACTAACAGAAATTAACTAAACAATCAAAATAAACAAACAAATAAACAATTAAATAATAAAACGAATTATATTACAAATGTTTTCTTTTGTACTTAATATTGAAGATAAATATTAAAATTACAGTAAAATTTTGAACTGATGAGCTTTCAGCTATTAATATCATTATACATAAAATATTCAGTTTAATTTATTACCTCTTTCCAAGGTTGGTCAAGAAAAATATAATTTTACTATAAACGAAATTTGTATACTCTCCCCTTCTTTAACTGTAGAAAAATAAACCCTTCAACATCATTGGCGGTTCACTGAAAACAAACTGCTTGTATATTACAAATTTATTACTTTCTAGTTCTTAAAGCATTGAAAATTAAAATAAAAATTAAAGTGAAAAAAAAATCTTGAACCGATGGATCTTTCAACAATTAATATCGTTATATATATAATATTCAATTTGATTTTGTTTATACTTTCCAAGACTGTTTAAGACTCATATTGTTTTCAGTAAGGCGCCAATGACGCAGCAGGTTTTAGGCTTCTGCAGTGAGGCGATACCCAAACTCTTGTTTGTAGTTATTTTTATTCGATTCAAACTTGATTTGCATATTCAATTTTAGTCTCACTTGTTTTAAGATTTATTTATTCATTTGCATAAATATATGTTGTATGTTTGTTCGCATTGATTGTGTATTTAATTTATGTTCTTTTTAAGTTTCATTTATGATTTAATAAAAAAATATTTGTTTTCGTTTTAAGATTGATTTACATATTCAATAAAAGAATTACTCGCTTTAAGATCTATTTAATAATTTATATTATTACTTGTTGTATGTTTTTTGCTATGATTGTTTATTTAATTTCTGTTTGTTTTGGGTTTCATTTATTCTTTAATAGTAATTTCTGGTCGTTTCGAGTTTGAATTTTAACAGGTATTTGTATCTCCTGAGCTTAAGTTTAATATGGTCTTTACTTTTCTTTGAAAAACTTCTTTTTCGGGAAGTTTTTTTAATGAATCCATGTAAAAGTGAAAGGGCTACTAAATAAAATATCTGATATTGAACGACATTTCAGTAAAATAAATCCAAGTAAATTTTGGTGTGGGTTGTCGTACACGTGAATTTTGATTGGGTCTATGCGGAATCAAAATTCTTAGGCCTTTGGTGTAGCTTCATGGTTTTATGAATTAAAGATTTGTGTTCCATCAATCTCTCTAATAATTGTTGTTGAGTTCTACCAATATAGAACAGAGAACAGAGGATCGTGTCAACGCCATTCCCCTGGATGGGGCTGGTTTTATCTTTTCCCCAGTTGTACAAGGTCTGTAATTTGTTTGAGCTATTGAAAGCTACGCTCAGGCTGTCTTTTTAAAATCTTTTTCAGTTGGTCGCCCAGTGTTGTAAAATAGGGTAAGATTGTGATTTTTTTTTTGCCTGCCAATGGGACGCTTTCAATTAGAGGTTGTGTTGTTTTAGTATCTTTTGTTTTTATATATCCTTTGTTGTATCCTCATTTTTTCTTCTTTAGTATTTTCTCATCTTTTCATGTTTAGCCAGTGTGGCCTTAGACATTATTTATTCTTCTATTTTTTATTTTTCTCATTCTTTAAGTATTTTATGTTTTCAAGTTTGAAATGCTCTTTAGGAAGTGTTATACCTGCACACAGGGATGAAATGAGAGAGGAGTTTATATTGGTTGTCTGATCTAAAGGACTCTCCCCTCGGTCAAAAAAGAAATGTCTTTTTTATCTTTTGGCTCCCCCTTCTAAGAAAAAGTGTCTGAGCCCTCTCCCCCTCCTTTAAGGATTGCACCTGTTTACCCATGACGGTAGCCCTGTGTTGCAAACTTCTGGTTTATTTTGTTTACTCAAATTTTCTTTCTTTTGTTGCATATATGCTAGATATGTAATGATTACCAAACCGAATGAGCGGCAAGTAAAGAGACACCCTTGTCATTGCAGTCAAAACTCTGTAAAACGAAATAGTTTGGAAACAATGTATCGGAGGTATGGCTAGAAAATTACTGGAATAAATAAATAAAACATTCAAGGTTTTTTTACCATAGAGAACCCTTATCACTTTCAACTTCCCCTCCTCAGTTCCTTCACCACTCCAACTAAATTTTCCTTTGTAGGAAGCAGTACTGCATTTTGTCTTCTGATATGTTTGCTATTGTCTAAGTTATGTTTTCCTTCACTGCATCCATAAACTCAAAACGTATTATTGTCAATTCGTCCTTGTTGTTAAGAAACAAAAAAAAAGTCGTATGGAGCAAGGTCAGGAGAGTGGGTTGGATGCTCCAACGCAGGAATTCTATGTTTCGTCCAGAGCCTCTTGATCGACAGTGCTGGTTACGCTGGTGTAATATCTTGATTAAGAATCCACGAACGACTTTTTCACATGTCAGGTGTTTTTCTCTGCACGTGTTCACGAAAAGTGGTCAAAACCTTCGTGAAAGTCGGTCAATAGTTTGATCTTCAGGTGTCCATTCAATGTGAACGATCCTTTGGATGTTGGAAAACTCAATCATCATGGCTTTGAATTTCAACTTGCTTATCCTTACTTTTATTTTCCCTTAGAGAGCTATGGCTTTTCCAGTCTATGGACTGTCGCTTGGTTTCAGGGTCGTACGTGAAAAACGATGATTCGTTGCATATTATTACAGGCTCTCGAAAGGTAGTATCAGCTTAAACGTTCTTTAAAATTTCAGCACAGATTGGTCTTTTGGGCTTCCTTTTTATCAGTAGTGAGGTTTCTCGGTACAAACTTCCAGCACACATTGTTTATGTATAATTGCCATGTAAAACTTGTTGAACTGTTTCTTTTTCAAGGTTCGTTAACTTACCAACTGGTCTTCCACTCAAACATCTATTTTTTTTAATAATCTTACCAGCCTTTTCGATACTATCATTAATTCTTGCTCTTCGTGGCCCACCATGACGTGGATCATTTGTAGCTTCCCCTCTCCCCTCTTTATATCTTTTACTCCACTCAAAAACCTGAGTTTGTGTTAAGCACTCGTCACCATATACCTTATGTAACAAATTTAATGTTTATATGGGGAATTTGTCGAGTTTAACGATAATATTTCCAAGAAGACACTGCTCCAGAATAGCTAAGCAGTTTCCCAACTCAGTGCACACGGTGCTCAGTGCAAACACACGGTGCTCTCCAACGACTACTGAATTAGGTCAGCAAATAGTCGCTGAAATGGAGATTTTCTCGAATTATCTCACCGACTTTTTCAATGTTATAATTAGTTCTTGCTTTTCATGGCCGACCAAAACGTAGATTATCCTCTCTCCCCTCTTTATATCTTGTACCCCACATAAAAACTTGAGTTTGTTTTAAGCACTCGTTATCATACACTTTAAGTAATAAATCTGTGTTTCTATGACAAACTTGTCGAGTTTAACGGGAAATCTCCTATGAAAACGTTGTCTGGAATAGCACTAGCACACGGTGCAAACCAGTGTAAACACTCGGTGTCCATCAAACGACTGCTCTGAGTGATTTAGATATTTGAACCGGTCATCATAATGGCGGACTAATAGAAGAATAACTGAGTGTCAACACTCTACCATCGCCAAAAGCGCAGAGTAAATGTTCCGGGCTTACGAAAATTAACATTTTCAACCTCACACCGTATTTTTTAGCCACACCTCCTACTTCAAAACAATCTGTTTTTCATACTGATTCCAAAGATGAGAAGCCCAAGTTTTGTTACATATATATACATATATTTTTCATTGGGGTTGGCATCATCTAATCAGCTGTCGTAAAATATTGGAAGAGGTCAATTTTCAACCTAAAATTTAATGTTCCAGACCCTTTACTTTTATATAAGTGTTCTTTTACGTAAAAAAGAGATCGCGTCAAAGTTGAGTATCGCTTTCAGTAAACTCTTCATTTCTTATAGTTCTGCATCAAGTATTAGGGCATCAAGTATTTTCCAGCTCAAATTTTCCACCATTCCGGGAGAGGCTCTTCAAATTTTTACAGAGGGGAGCTGGGAATTCAGCTCCTAACCTATTCTCATTTAAAGGAGTTTGGAATGTTTGGTGGTGGGGGGTGTGTGACAGCTCTTTTTATAATGTGGAAGTATACTGAGTCCAAAATAAAAGAACTTTTAAATGCTTCCCTACACTGATTTGTAGTGGATTGTCTTTTTTACCTCCCCCCCCCCCTGAAAAATTGGAGTTATTAACGGAAAATCTTTTTCTTTTTTGTATTGCCGCGAATACATTTTTGCAGCTCCCTTATATAGGACAATTTCTGTTCGTTTTGTTTAACCAGACCCTTTACTTTTATTTCCAAAAAACTTTTATAGCTTATTCCCTTCTCATTCAAAACTTTTAGTTTTTTATGGCCCGTATGTAGTAATACGATAATAAGTAGTAGGCTACAGTTTCTACTAAACAAAAGAACAAAAAAAAATATCTGTCATGAACGCTATCTGGCTTCAGACTTAAATTAATGAATATACTTATGTACAATATAATAGTGGAAAAAAACAAGAAAGGATAGAGCTACTCCGCTTAATGATTACACAGCAAATACTCCTAAATGGTGGCGTACGCTTAGCTGAATTAGCCAAAAGCACATACTCGCCAATTTTTTGGCTGAACAAGAGTCAGGCTGGGTCATGTTTAATAAGTATAAAAAAAAGAAGTAGTGTACCATCCCACGCAAGAAAATGTTTTATTTAGCGAAAATATAAAGGATCTATCTTTAAAAAAAATATGCTACATGTTATCAATTAGTGCTGACCAAAAGGATATCACTTGCCTCTTTTGGTTTAAGATATTTAGCACAGGGTCTTGTGAGACTTGATTTTTTCTCTTCTAACACCAAAGGACTGGTGTTAGAATTAAGGGTGCACTACTAAATAAGGAGGTACTCCAGAACTCAAATATGCAATGATTGGTCGAGAAGACAGAAATTTAACAAGAGGCACAACAG
The DNA here is from genome assembly GCF_049724085.1 of Artemia sp. Qi Xiang Cuo. NCBI lineage: Eukaryota > Metazoa > Arthropoda > Branchiopoda > Anostraca > Artemiidae > Artemia > Artemia sp. Qi Xiang Cuo. The sequence goes on from NC_142800.1 coordinate 12,238,238, forward strand.
TCAAGGAGGGACACCTGACTCTAAGAGGGGACGTGCAACAGAAGATAAAACGATCATAAAACGAATTAAGGGTGCACTACTAAATAAGGAGGTACTCCAGAACTCAAATATGCAATGATTGGTTGAGAATACAGAAACTTAACAAGAGGCACAACATTCAAGAGGGACACCTGACTCTAAGAAGGGACGCGCAACAGAAGATAGAACGATCATAAAACGAATTAAGGGTGCACTACTAAATAAGGAGGTACTCCAGAACTCAAGAATGCAATGATTGGTTGAGAAGACAGAAAATTAACAAGACGCACAACAGTCACGAGGGACACCTGACTCTATGAGGGGACGCGCAACAGAAGATAGAACGATCATAAAACGAATTAAGGGTGCACTACTAAATAAGGAGGTACTCCAGAACTCAAATATGCAATGATTGGTCGAGAAGACAGAAATTTAACAAGAGGGACACCTGACTCTAAGAGGGGACGCACAACAGAAGATAGAACGATCATAAAACGAATTAAGGGTGCACTACTAAATACTGAGGTACTCCAGAACTCAAATATGAAATGATTGGTCGAGAAGACGGAAAATTAACAAGAGGGACACCTGACCCCAAGAGGTGACGCTCAACAAAAGATAAAACGATCAGAAAACGAATTAAGGGGGCACGCGTAAATAAGGAGGTACTCAAGAACTCAAATAGGTAATGTTTGGTAGATAAGACAGAAACTTAACACTAGTCAAAAAAGACAAGAGGGACACCTGACTCTAAGAGGGGACGCGCACCAGAAGATAGATCGATCATAAAACGAATTAAGGGTGCACTACTAAATAAGGAGGTACTCCAGAACTCAAGTATGCAATGATTGGTCGAGAAGACAGAAATTTAACAAGAGGGACACCTGACTCTAAGAGGGGACGCACAACAGAAGATAAAACGATCATAAAACGAATTAAGGGTGCACTACTAAATACGAAGGTACTCCAGAACTCAAATATTAAATGATTGGTCGAGAAGACAGAAAAATAAAAAGAGTGACACTTCAGACACCAAGAGGGTACACACAACAGAAAATAAAACGATCAAAAAACGAATAAAGGGTGCACTACTAAATAAGGAGGTAATCCAGAACTCAATAAGTCAAGTTTAGGTATATAAGACCGAAAATGTAAACGAGTCAAAACACACACGAGGCAGACCTGACTCTAAGATGGGACACCCACCAGAAGATATATCGATCATAAAACGAATTAAGGGGGCACTACTAAATCAGGAGGTATTCCAGAACTCAAGTATGCAATTATTGGTCGAGAAGACGGAAAATTAACAAGAGGGACACCTGACACTAAGAGGGAACGCTCAACAGAAAATACAACGATCATAAAACGAATTAAGGGTGCACTACTAAATAAGGAGGTACTCCAGAACTCAAGTATGCAATGATTGGTCGAGAAGACAGAAATTTAACAAGAGGGACACCTGACTCTAAGAGGGGACGTGCAACAGAAGATAAAACGATCATAAAACGAATTAAGGGTGCACTACTAAATAAGGAGGTACTCCAGAACTCAAGTATGCAATGATTGGTCTAGAAGACAGAAACTTAACAAGAGGCACAACAGTCAAGAGGGACACTTCTGACTCTAAGAGAGGACGCACAACAGAAGATAAAACGATCATAAAACGAATTAAGGGTGCACTACTAAATAAGGAGGTACTCCAGAACTCAAATATGCAATGATTGGTAGAGAAGACAGAAATTTAACAAGAGGGACACCTGACCCTAAGAGGTAACGCACAACAAAAGATAAAACGATCATAAAACGAATTAAGGGTGCACTACTAAATAAGAAGGTACTCCAGAACTCAAATATGCAATGATTTGTATAGAAGACAGACATTTAACAAGAGTGACACCTGACTCTAAGAGGGGACGCACAACAGAAGATAAAACGATCATAAAACGAATTAAGGGTGCACTACTAAATAAGGAGGTACTCCAGAACTCAAATATGCAATGATTGGTCGAGAAGACAGAAATTTATCAAGAGGGACACCTGACTCTAAGAGGGGATGCGCAACAGAAGATAAAACGATTATAAAACGAATTAAGGGTGCACTACTAAATAACGAGGTACTCCAGAACTCAAATATGCAATGATTTGTCGAGAAGACAGAAACTTAACTAGAGGGACACTTCTGACTCTCAGAGGGGACGCACAACAGAAGATAAAACGATCATAAAACGAATTAAGGGTGCACTACTAAATAAGGAGGTACTCCAGAACTCAAATATGCAATGATTGGTCGAGAAGACAGAAATTTAACAAGAGGGACACCTGACCCTAAGAGTGGACGCTCAAAAGAAGATAAAACGATCATAAAACGAATTAAGGGTGCACTATTAAATAAGGAGGTACTCCAGAACTCAAATATGCAATGATTTTTCGAGAAGAAAGAAATTTAACAAGAGTTACACCTGACTCTAAGAGGGGGCTTGAAACAGAAGATAAAACGATCATAAAACGAATTAAGGGTGCACTACTAAAAAAGAAGGTACTCCAGAACTCAATTATGCAATGATTTGTTGAGAAGACAGAAATTTAACAAGAGGGACACCTGACTCTAAGAGGGGACGCTCAACAGAAGATAAAACGATTATAAAACGAATTAAGGGTGCACTACTAAATAACGAGGTACTCCAGAAATCAAATATTAAATGAGTGGTCGAGAAGACAGTAATTTAACAAGAGTGAGACCTGACTCCAAGAGGGGACGCACAACAGAAGATAGAACGATCATAAAACGAATTAAGGGTGCAATACTAAATACGATTGTATTCCAGTACTCAAGTCTGCTATGATTTGTCGAGACGACGGAATTTTATCAAGAGGCACACCAGACTCTAAGAGGGGAAGCACAACAAACGAACAACCGATTAAAAAACGAATTAAGGTTGCACTACTAAATAACGAGGTACTCCAGAACTCAAGTATGCACTGATTGGTCGAGAAGACAGAAATTTAACAAGAGGGACACCTGACTCTAAGAGGGGACGCTCAACAGAAGATAAAACGATAATAAAACGAATTAAGGGTGCACTACTAAATAAGGAGGTACTCCAGAAATCAAGTATTCAATTATTGGTCTAGAAGAGGTACATTTCTCAAGAGGGACACCTGACACTATGAGTGGACTCACAAAAGAAGATAGATCTATCATAAAACGAATTCAGGGGGCACTACTAAATACGTAGGTACTCCAGAACTCAAGTATGCACTGATTTGTCGAGAAGAAGGAAATTTAACAAGAGGGACAACAGTCAAGAGGGATACCTGACTCATAAAACGATCATGAAAGAAAAGAGGTTTTCGAGACAACTTACACTAGAGAGTAAAGAAAATTGCGGTTAGTAGAGAAAATTACGTTAACAACGGTTACGAGGAAAAAGAATGCGCCATGAGAGGATATGTCATCGAAGATTAAATGCGGTAAGGAGGCGATCATGACGGAAAAGATGAGGCGTGACTGAAGTTTAAAATGGAAAGAGAAAGCTGTTGGTAGAAGTTTTGTGTATCTGTAATGTGTTTCTGAACTTATCGTAAGGCTTGATGTTTTTCAGTCTCTAATTGTTTACTGTATTTCAGGTACTTGAAAAGCGGCAGAAAGTAGAAGGACAATGTTTAGACCCAACTCTATCCAATTTAGTAAGGCGTGTCAAATCCAAAGTTAATAGTGCTAACCTGAAATCAAATGTTAAAAGATGATGCAATATAAAGATTTTAACTTTTTTTTTTTCTCAGCCTTATCCATGATCAGTAAAATTCAAATGGGCTGGTAAATCAAATTTACACCATAATCCGTAGAACTGTACATCATTCACCATACTCAGTTATTAACCTAACTGTAAACTGTAGCCAACTTAGCTTGTTGTTTTAGCTTCATTATTTACTCTCATGGTTCAGTATTATAGTGGATCAAATTTAATATTCTTGAAATAGCAATAACCCAAATTAGCAGAGACTTATTATTTGTCTAGAAATTCACTGATAAGAGTTTTAGTTTTTCTGTTGGTTGAGATATTAATTAAGGCAATTAAGGTTGTGCATTATTGCAGAAAAAGAATGACGAGAAATTAAAACCAGCGTTTCAAGTTTTGATTAATTCTTACTCCATGTCGTCCAATCATTAAGAGATTGTATCATAGACCTGTGATAAAAGGCTAGGCTTTGTGGTATAGATAGATTTTTGGGACATACATAGTTATGTGGACATTACTCCACGATGTCCAATCACCGACTTGTATTTCTTTTCAATTTTAAACCTCAATTCAATTCAATTTATTCGAATAAAAACATAACACAAACATCAGTAACAATAAAGATCCTAGAAGAGAACTTGTTAGGGACCAAAAAAAGAAAAAATTAAAGTACAACTGAAAAAAAAAAAAATAGAAGAATAAAACACGGGTAATTAAAGCAGATTGGTTAAAAATTGAAAGATTAAATTATATTATCAATTTTTGCTACATTTTTATACAGCTTGCAGAAACTTGTGGCTAGTTCAACACTGGAGGGTATTTTGTTCCCTTAAATAATAGATTTGTAAATGGGAGATTGCTGGGCAGCACTAGAGACGCATTTAGGAATTACAAAGGCTCTATTGGATGAACGGAGACAGTGGGCATCCGAATTATTAATGTTATAATAGGTTAGTAGTTGAGGTGGAAGATTATTGTGGAAAGTAGAGTAAGCAAGCGATAAGTTTAGTTTTTGAATGATCTGATCAAGTGGAGCTATGCCAAAACCTGAATACAAATCACGGATTGGATATAGAAGGGGAAGCTGAAAAACGGCTTTAATTGTAAGGTGTTGAGCAAATCTGAGTTTTTTAGTGAAAGACCGGTTTGTATTTCCCCAAACTGATCCGCAATAAGAAAAGTAAGGAATAATAGAGGGTAACTAGGATGTCAGGAGGAAGAAAATAATTCACATGGTTAATCATAGCTACTTGTCTCAAAATTATTGCTGTGATGTAAGAAGTATGATTAGAGAAGGACAAGCATGAGTCAATAAATACACCAAGAAACTTGGCAACCTCCACTTGTGGGAGAATATCGGAGGAGTACTTGAGACCAAGAGCAGGTTGAATTACGTCTTTGTTGCAGGGGGTTCTGAATAATACTATTTGACTTTTTTTGCTATCAATGGTCATTTTATTCGTAAGGCACCACGCATGGACTCTGTTCAGAAGGACTTGGGCAGAGGTTATTGCCGATGGTAAATTGGTGCCAGTGATGAAGAAGTTGCTGTCATCAGCAAATAGTGCAGGATACACTGAAGGGCCAAGGTCCATAACAAGATCATTGATACATGGGAGAAATAAAATAGGACCTAGAACGGAGCCTTTCGGGACACCCCTCCGAAGAGGTAAGGGCTGAGAGGATACTCTACCTAAGCTCACACTGTACCCTTCCAGATAGATAAGAATCAAACCAAGAGAGGGGAACACCATAAATACCATAACTATTTAATTTACTTATTAAAATACTATAATCGACCGTGTCAAAGGCCTTAGAAAAATCCAAAAATAAACCCAATACAGTTTTTTTTTTTAAGGTCGAGTTGTGAGCGTATGAACTGTGTGGCGTCAATTAGAGCATGAGAAGTTGAAAATTTCGGCCTAAAGCCGTATTGGTGAGGAGAAATCAAGGAAACGGAGTGTTGACTGTCAAACAGAAAGGGAGACAGACGTCTGAAGATGATTCTCTCGAGCACTTTGGATATAACAGGAAGAATTGAGATTGGACGATAATTACCAATCTTAGTTGGATCGCCCTTTTTAAGAACTGGGATAACAATGGCTGACTTTAGTAAATCAGGGAAAACTCTATGGATTAAAGATAGGTTGGCAATATGCTTGATGGGCTCGTAAACAAAAGGAGATATGGTCTTCAGGAGCTTATTACTTAATCCAAGACAGTCAGGTGTAAAACTATTAGGAAGAGAACCGATGATTTGAAGTACCTCATTGCTATCAGTTGGGCAGAAGAACATGGATCTAGAATTGAAGCAAGGGAGTACAGCCTGTAAGGAGGAGCGGGATTCAGTATGGGGAACATAAGAAAAATAATTATTAAATGCATCAGGTGCATGTAAAGGGTCAAATAATCTACCATTTGTGTCTTTAAGGCGAATAGGTATAGACTTTGATTTTCTATTTGTTGAGAGTACATCATTAATGGTGGACCAAATTTTTTTCAGATTTCCTTTGCAATTGACAATTTTTGTATAGTAATAGTGTTTCTTTGCTTCACGGATGAGTTTAGTATATAAGTTTTTATAATTTGATAGGTCAAAATCACTACTGGTCCTACAGGCTAACTTGTATAATTTGTTTTTACGATATGAGGAGACAATGAGCCTATGTGACATCCAGGGGCATATAGGGATATTTGTCCGGTTATGTTTACGAATAGGAAAAGTTGAATGGATAATCTCACTTAGCCTTTGCGCAAAACCATTTGGCAGAATTTACCACGTGACAATTTAAAACAGCGGACCAGTCAGTGGTTCTTAGGCAATCAATAAAATGGGTTATATTTGCAGAGCTGTAGTTTCTAGTAGGTGTTGGGATATTAATTCTACAGCGTAGCGGTAGAGGTTGCGAAGGTAGGGACAAGTAAATAGGAAAATGGTCTGACAGATCCGAAAATATTATATTTGAGGACAGGTCACTTCCCAGGGAAGTGGATACAAAAATGTTATCAATTAATGTTGAAGTCGATCTCACAGGATCGACTCTACTGGGGAAACAAATTGTGGGTAGAAGACCACTCGCGGTTACCGATTCAAAAAAAGTGTCAGATTCAATATTTTTACCAACATTGAGTAGGTTACAATTAAAGTCTCCAAGAATTATTGCCTTTTTATGGGGTAGATTGATAAAATTAGAGAAATCATCAAACAGATTACAAAAATATGAGGTCGGAAATGGAGGAGGTTTATAAAATAAGGAGAGTATATAGGAATTTTGGCCGATAACTATGTTAACAATTATTGAATAAATACATCTGAGATTTATTTGTGTAGAAAAAATAGATTCACACTGTGATAGCCTGGTAAAATTTTCATTCGAACGGATGTAAAGTGAGATACCCCCAGAACACTTAGTCAATCTCCTGGGCATATGGATTATATGGTAACCAGGGATTAAAAAATCAGTAGTGTCGTCATTATCGGAAGGCCATGTCTCTTTTAATCCTATTACGTCAAAAGGGCAGACACCCTTGAATGAAGTTAAATCTTTAAACTTGAGCCACTTATCCCGGATGCTTCTGATGTTGAAACAAAGAACATTAAGGGAATTATTATTTGCTAGTTTTGGCTTCACATTGGTAGCAAAATCGAGAATATCAAGGTAATTACAACTAGCATGAGTTAAGGTACCATCGGGGCTGTTTATACGGTTGGCATGCTGATTACTTTCTATATCGGAATAATTAAAAGCAATGTTATTAGAAAGGGATAAATTGGTTAATAAAAAGTCACACATTAATTAGTCGTCAGGCATTCTTGTTGGGTATCTTCTCGCTTGGGTTTTGCTTTGAACTTCATCCTCGCCTGAAGAGACTTCGTGAGGAGTCGTCAATTTCCGTGTCACTGTGTTGGTCGGCTTTTTCTTGGGTTTTTTTTTTTTTTTTTTTTTTTTTTTTTTTTTTTTGCTATGGCTTGGTGCTTCTACCATCGTTTCAGGTGCTGATGATTCTTTCAAGTTTCTGGGGGACTTTGTAACAGTTGGGATCGTAGAAAATGTTGAGTTAGAATGGCATTCCATGCCTTCTTTGAAGGATACAAGTTGGACCGTAGCTTTTTGCCAGATTTCCTCTCCTAGGAGCGTAGTAATGGCCTTTTTTTAAGGACATTTTTCAGTTCAACCGGTTCACTGCCAATCTCGATAAGATGGGAAACTGCGAGGTATGTGGCTAACCTTTGCCATTCTTGATTATGATGATGAATAACTTGTGGGTGTGATAAAACTGGAAGTTGGGAAGAAGAAGGCTGCGATTTGGCCTCAAGTTGAGGAAATTGAGTGGACCATTTGGTAAAAGAGAAGCCTTTATCTATTGGGGGTGGGACCTTTTTCCTCTGGTTCTTTGAAACTTCATTTTGGCTATTTAAGGGTCGACTTGGAGTTGGTTGTCTAGGGATTGTAGCGGCTACGACGGAGTAGGGCAAGTTCAATATCACAGAGGTTCGGAGGATCTCAGCTCTCTTATGATAGGCCGGACAAAGTTTTTTCTCAAGTGCCGTGTGCCCCTTATTATTACAATTTTTACAGTAGGCGTCTTTCTCGGTGCAATTTTCTGTAACTTGGCTAGGTTTACCACATTTTCGACATGATTGACTGTTTACAATTATTTTTGCTATGACCATGAGCTAGGCCAATTTTACATTGTAGGGGCTTTGGTTTATAAGACTTATGGCCAAGGGATATACCATACAGAAAAACTTCTCTTTTCAACTCGTTTTTGCATACAATGACCACTGAGCGACTGGGTATAAAATTACCATCATTTTTCAAGCTGAGTCTTGTGGCTGTTGTTGGATGGACGGGATGACCCGAAGAATCAATTAGTTCACCTGTAAATTCCTCTATTAGTTTACCGGTGTCAACACCATAAATTACGTATTTATACGACTTTTCTACTTCTTTTGAAGTGGCAAAGATTTTGGAATCCTCAACGATTAAGTCCTTGGACCTTGAAAGGACTGAATCTGTGGCCTTGTGAGAGTTAAAATAAATATCAATCAGACTGCCTTTCAGGAGAACTACTTCAAAAGTTGAGTTAACTAGTAAAAATATAGGCTTTCAAATATCCATTAATCAATTTCTAGTAAAGGGTTGACCATTGGTTTTCTTGATGATCACAATATAATAGTATGGCTGATCTAAAGAGCTAGGTAGTGATTCAATTGGCTGGGAATCATCAGAGAATGATATAATCTCGAGTTGGGGTTCTTCAGGGGGTGATCTAATTGCATCTTTTTTTCTTTTTTTGCCATGGGTTTCACCGGTACTTTTAGCTTGAAGGATGTTTAGGGCTTGTATCCCCTTAAGATGTGTGATTTATTTAGACATAGGAGTTGGGGGGGGGGGGGGTTCTAGTTAAGTTCCTTTTTGAAGGCAGGAAAGGTGAAACATCATGTGGTTTTAAGGAATTTCCTTTGTGTCAGATATGAGCTATTTGGAACTAAAAATCTCACCTCTTACTTCGTTCACTGCTTAGGACTATAATACAAATCCTACAATCCATTTGTCAAGAACTAAGGTAAGTAAAATCACTTTGGAAACTCCAGGGAGATGCACGGTCTGTAAATGTTCAAGGTACACACGGGGAATTTCGACTGGCAAATACCAAGAGTGAAAACACCAATTTAATGTTAACACAGCGGAAGCGAGTTCATAACCTGCCAGTATAATATTTTACTATTATGCTACCTTGCTGTATATTCCAGATTTTCAGCAATTTTTTCCGTGGCCTCCCCTTCACGCATCCTTAATTTAGTTATTTAATGGTTTCTCCACTTTTCTTACGTTCCTCAAAGGGAGAAGGAAAAAAACATTAATGGGGAACAAATAAATTTCGAAATGGGGTTAAACCAATTTATTTAGACACCGAAAAAAAAAACAGGTACAAAAAGTCCAGATATTTCGATCACAAATACAGTGACCGTCATCAATAGTATTACTAAAATAATATAAATGAAACTAGCATTTTTATACGTAAAAAATAAATAACTTATCGGGTCTTTCACAAAATAAGTAACTTCCGGACTATTCACTAGATTATTTTCAGAGTCAGTTCACTGACCATGTTCATTCAAAGTCTTGATGTAAATTTCCTCCTTTAATGTTGCCAAAAAGTAAAACAAATTTCTAATGAAGGTGGCAAAGCCTTCCGTTTCTTCAAATTGCAAAGGAAATGTTGAGTTAATAGTTGTTCACTTGGATGGTCTCAATATCCCCATATATACAACGTATTTTTTACGTAATACCTTAATTTTTAAAAAGCTTAGTTTCAATTATATTATTTTAGTAATACTACTGATGACGGTCGCTGTATATGTGATCGAAATATCTGGATTTTTGTACCTGTTTTTTTTTTTACTGTCTAAATAAACGGATTTATCCCCATTTGAAAATTTATTTGTTTGTCGTAGAACGGCAGTGTGGTCTAAGAAAAGAACACCTAGCTAAATGTGTTACGTCAAAGTTAAATATTAATGGGTGAGTCTAAGTTTCATTTGGTGTCCTCCAAATATTAATTCTATGTCCGCCCCTGACATATTCCATAACACCCTCTCATTTTTTAAACACATATCCATTTTATATTAACACCAGGCAAGGGTCTTATATATACAGCATTCGACAGCCTGGGATAAATCAAATTTACTGTTTTAAGTGAAAATTGTTTCATTTAATATTTTACTTGTCATAAAATTTCTTGTTGCATAAGTTTAATAATTATATGGGTGGTAACTAGGGAGGAGGATGCAGGGCAGCATTAACCCCTTCATCTATAATTTTACACCCCCTCTACCCTCTAGATATGAAACATATATTTTTTGGTGTTTTCATTGAAAACTGCCTTTTTTGGCATTTTCATTGAAAAAAATTGAAAAAACAACAAAAACAGGCTCATTCGATTGGAAATTCCGAGGGCTAGTGCCCTTTGTATGTTGAAAGTGATTTGAGGGCAACTAACCATTTTTGTTCAGCGTAGTTGATTTCCAGATTGAAAATATATTTTTGAGGAGGACACTCCCCCACAACCCTCAGGGTTTTAAGTTATACCCTGGGAGCATTTAAGGTTTTTATAGAAGGTGTTGTCGTAGAAACATCAAAAAAGGCTCATTCGATTGGAAATTCAAATGGCTGGTGCCACTGTTAATAGTCGAAAGTGATTGGAGGGCAACTAGCCCCCCCCCCCACGCCTATCATTTCCCCAACCACATCCAAACAAACTTTTGAGATAGCCATTTTGTTCAGTGTAGTTGATTTCCAAATAGAAAATATATTTTTGAGGAGGACACTCCCCCAGAACCTTCAAGGCAAGGGTTTTAAGTTATGCCCCGGGGGCATTTAAGATTTTTATAAAAGGCGTTGTCGTAGAAACTTCAAACAAGGCTCATTCGATTGGAAATTTCGAGGGCTAGTGCCCTTTGTAATAATTGAAAGTGATTTGAGGGCAACTAACCCCCTTCTCACGCCCACCTTTTCCCCAAACACATCCAATCAAAATTTTAAGACAGCCATTTTATTAAACGGAGTTTTAAGTTCTGGAAATTAGGTCTTTGAGGATTACAACTCCCCCAAAGCCCTCAGGGCAAGGGTTGTAATTTAAGGATTCTCCGAATCCTTTATATTGTTTCTTATGGAAGGTTGCTCGTATAAACTTTAGAGAGGGCTCGTTTGATTGGAAATTGAAAGTTCTTGTTCACTTTTTAAGAGTCAAAAGAGATTGAAGGGCAACTAGTCCCTCTCCCTCCTCCACGCCCTCAATGCATCAGATAAAAATTTTTAGATAGACATTTTGTTGAAATAGTTCAAAGTTCTGATAACAAAAACTCCGGTGTCGACACAGCCCACCTGGGCCCAGGGGTAGGTGTTGTAAGTTATGCCCTGGGGCATAACTTATTAAGGGGGGTTTATAACTTATGGGAAAAGGTTTTGTATGGGAAGAACACATAGGAAATCTATTATAATTAACCAATTATAAGGTTAAAATACATACTCTGTGATAGATGCAAAATTGCTTTGGCACACAAGTTCCTATTAAGGTCAATTCCAAACAGCCCTGATCCATTTGTGTCAGCAAGTGAAATGGTCTAAACCCCCTTATTGGAGCTATTTTTCAATCCATTCATTGTTGTCAATCGCTGTCCACAAGTTATGCAAGCTATCTATTGTTCACATATAAGGTTTTTATCAAAGAAGTAATCGTATAGATTTTGATAAAAGCCTCATTCGACATAAATTGAAAGTTCTAGATTCGTTTTTTAAATCCAATAATAATCGGACCGTAAGCCCCCCCCCCCCCATTCCAAAAAAAAACGTTAAAATTTTTTCAATAAAAAAACAAAAAAAATTAATTAAAAAAAACTTTCCGAAAAATAAGTTTTTCAAAGAAAAGTAAAGGCCATTTTAAACTTAACCTCAGGAGATACCTGTTAATCTCCATACCTGTTAAAATTCATACAGAATTCTCCATACCTGTAATACATTTTTAAGTACAACAACAAAACAACCAGAAATTAATAGTAACGAATAAATGAAACCCAAAACAAACATAAATTAAACAAGCAATCATAGCAAAAAACATACAATAATTAATAACATAATTGAATAAACAGATATTAAAGCAAGTAATGCTTAGATTGATTATTAAAATCTAGCTTAAAACGAAAACAAATATTTTGCTATTAAAGTATAAATGAAACTTAAAATGAACAGAAATTAAATAAACAATCAATGCAAACAAAACATACAATATATATTAATGTAAATGAATAAATAAATCTTAAAACGAGTGAAACCTAAATTGAATATGCAAATTAAGTTTGAATCGAATAAAAATAACTCCAAACAAGAGTTTGGGTATCGCATCACCGCAAAAGCCTAATACCTGCTACGTCATTGGTTCTTTACTAAAAATAGGTTATATCACATATATTTACTTTTGAAACAAATATTGAAGAGAAATATTACAACTAGAGTAAAATTTTGGACTGATGAGTTTTCAGCAATTAATATTATTATAAATCAAATATTCAGTTTGATATATTAGTTCTTTTCAAGACTAGTCAAGAAAAATATAGTTTCACTACAAGCAAAATTTGGATACTGCCCCCTTCTTTAACTGTAAAAATCTAAAGCCTTCTGCGTCATTGGTGCTTCACTGAAAACGAATTACTCGTATATTACAAATTTATTATTTTCCAGTTCTTACAGCATTGAAAATAAAAATAAAAATTACAGTGAAAAAACTTGAACTGATTGATCTTTCAACAATTAATATCATTATATATATAATATTCAATTTGATTTTGTTTATACTTTCCATGACTGTTCAAGACTCATACTCGCTTTAAGATCTATTTATTCATTTATATTATTACTTGTTGTATGTTTTTTTTTGCTATGATTGTTTATTTAATTTCTGTTCATTTTGGGTTTCATTTATTCTTTAATAGTAATTTCTGGTCGTTTTGAGTTTGAATTTTAACAGGTATGACAGGTATGGAGAATTCTGTATGAATTTTAACAGGTATGGAGATTATTCATTTATCCTCTCATATACGTAATTTTAACAGGTATTTGTATCTCCTGAGGTTAAGTTTAAAATGGCCTTTACTTTTCTTTGAAAAACTTATTTTTCGGAAAGTTTTTTTTAATTAATTTAAAAAACGATCAGAAATTAATTTAAAATAAATTCAACTGAAAGTAAGGAGCAACATCAAACGAACAGAAATTATTACGTATATAGGGGATTTGCCTCCTCCTCAGCAACTCGCTCTTTACGCTAAAGTTTAAATTTTGTCCCAATTATTTAAAAACAACTCCTGAAACACGAGGGTCGTATGATTAGAATAATACGTAACTTTTTTTAAAGGGCCGAAAAACTGTAGCGTGAAGAGCAAGGTGTTGAGGAGGGGGGCAACCCCCCCCCCCCCCGTCCTAATATACAAAATAATTTCTGTTCGTTTTAAGTTTCAATGTTGCTTCTTACTTTCAGTTGAAAAACTTTTTTTTTTACTTAATGAAGCTTAGAGACAAACATTTTTTTTAAAGGCAATGGAAAAAATATGTCAGTTAAAGTAAAGGTATATAAAAATGAAAAAAAATAATTAATTACGAAAAAATACACAAAAAAATTGCCTACTTACAAAAACTAAGATGTAAACTCCCAGCAGTCAGTTCTGCTGAGCAATGCCGAAGCGTTGGACGAATATTTCATAACAATATTGACAGTGTTTCATAACAATATAAAATCATGAAAATGATTTTATAACAATATTTACAGTTTTGAACTTGGTTATCAAACACCAAAATGCTTAATGCCTTTAGTCTCATTTGTTTGAAAAAAAAAGTAACGCATTATCAAAGTAGTTTGTTCAAAGTAAAGCATTAAAACTAAAATTAAGGAAATCAAATAATTTTTTTTAATTCAATATTTTTAGAATACCAAACACCAATATATTTGACACCTTTATGCTTCAGAAGTGAAAAAAATTAAATCTTTTTCTAAGTGACAACTAGATAAATACAATCACTCCTGGAAAAAAAAATGATAATAAAACACACAAAAAACGTGTCCGTTCAGGGGGAAAATACCAAAATTCCAAGCATTCCGTTCAGTGGAAACATTTCTGATTATAGTAGCTTTATATATCAGCTCAAGGGTACTCTTGCAATGCAAGCAAAAGTGGACGGTATATTTTTACAGGAATTGTCCCCTGTTAAGTTGTTTTCCTTGTGTTTTCTATAATTAAACGAACTTTCTTGTGTACTAATAGCTGCACTAATTACTAATTACAAATACACATTTAGGATCACCATCAAAACTGATTCTTTGATTGAATGTTATCAATAGTTATGCTCTCACACTTTGTTTTATTGACAAGGATCGTTATTTACTTACCATTCATTACTGTGAAGAATTTGATATTTTTTGTGTTGCTCCAACCAAATCATATAGAAAAAATTTTTATGGAAAACTAGAAACGGTTCACTCAGCCACAAATTGGAACTTATAGTTTCCTTATCAAGGGCTAAATTCGATTGGCAGATAGCCAACCATGGGGCAGCACACATTTTTCCATGTTTTCCCCTATTCTGCTTTTTTCCTTTGGTTTCCTTATAATTACTTTATAGTCCCAAATTTCCAGGGGGGCCATGGCTGCCTTGCCCCCCTTGCCGGCGCTCTTGGACGGTGATATCATCACCAATAAAAATAGACTAACTATTCTAACCTTACACCATCCATGTAATTACCAGGTGCCACCTGGGTACGTGACACATTACCACAAGTTCCATTACTGATGGTACTAGGGTATGTTATCGTGTTCGAGCGGTCCGAAGTCTCTCATAGACTACTGTTCCCTCAATATTCGTAAACCTAATGGGCTGCAATGGTCTGTCCTGACACTACTGATGCAAGTCCTCTGGCTCTGCGGATCCAAAGATTCTACGTGTTCCGCCCTTGTTGGTTTTTGATAACCAGTAGGGAAATGACAAGTTTACTTTTTTCGGTAAGTACGTGTCACACTAATGAGCCCAAGGCACCACCGTAAGGGCCACCTTCATCAAACTCAAAAATCATCTGAAAAAAACTTCTTTTCCCCAGGAAAGATGTCTCAAATAACATAAGACTATTCGTATAATCAAACTCTACTCAATTAAATAGCCTATCTCAACTCTAGGCAAATAAAAAAAGTCAAAAATAGAAACAATAAGCTTATTTCTTCTAAATTCTAATCGTGAAAAATAACTGTTGTCTTGAGACAGAGGTTAGAAATCTCCCGAGATATGACAAATATGGGCCAGCTAATCCTAGCCCTCATATGGAGCCACAGAAAGCTGTACGTCTCCCTAAATGAATAATCTCATTCTCCTTTTCACCCTCCCAGTCAAAACTGGCCTCCAAAAATAGGGATGGATCACCTTACTGTACAACTACTGTTGAAGCTAATTAGTCTGTCAACGAGAAAAAATATTACGCTAAAAGGGAAAACCAAATATTATGAAACAAACAGAAAGGGATGACAGAGGGAGTTCCATATTTAGGAATAATTTAATTTAACAAAAGAAACAAAAAGAAAAGGACATTTATCTGATAATCTGGGTCAACCGGTTCTAACACCTCCTTCTTAGGATAAATGGCTGCTATTGGAGTAGACCGACTGGAGCCTCACGAACCTTACCCGAAAAAATTACAATAAAACAGAATGTATAATTCACAACACGAACTTCAAAATCACCAGATTAAATTCTCTTCTCGTTTCCCCTCTTTGGTGAATCTCCACTGCAGCTACAGCTTGGCTATAGGTTCCATGGCTATACCATCCGCTTGGCTTATGCTTCATTGCTGCTCAATGTCTTTGTCAAACGAACCAAAGCTACTGGCTGTACCGCCCTCCACATCAAGTTTGGGACTTTGAGAAAGGGAGACCCGCGATATTAGTGGAAAACATATTCGTGTTAATTTAATTCCTCTTAGGTGTTGCCCAAGGGGAATTTACATATTCACCGTCCTACCAGCAAAATGGAAAAAAAACAATAAAAGAAATCATATGGGTTCTGGGTCATCATTAATCAAAGTCTCTTAGCATGATTGAATCATAAATTTTCTTGTTCTTACGAATTTACATTTGGGAGAAGTGGAGAATGAGCTTCTGGGATATGTGACAATGTCAGCCGTCAAGAGAGATTGGCTGAAATAGCCTCTTGACCTCCAACGATGAAAACCACTCCACGTCTCAATGAAAACACGAATTGCCCTTGGCATAATTTGAAATTACTTGTAGCACAAGGTGCGAAAGTTCATGGTACAAATTTGTGTATACTGGAATGGGGTCAAATCCAAGGGAAACGTTAATAAGTTTTTTTTTTCTTCATCCTGTCCCCTAGAATAATCATATAAATAACAAACGTCGATATCAAATGAAGATGGAACTTGGATATATGGCTCAAAGAATGAAGTTTGGCAGAAATGTGTGCAGATTCTAATTCAGAATAAGAATAGTAAATGGGGATACTGGGTAAAAATTTTGGAGGGGTATTTAGAGACTGGTAATGGGAAAGAGTATTTCCCTGATACTCAAGATTAGAAGGGCAAGGACTCGGTAAGGGGATCACCGCTGACCCCCCACTCTCGAGTTGAGGGAACTGGCATTCATTCTTGACTTCCCGATGGGGACTATCTCCAAAGGACTCCTCCCCCTCAAAAGTGGAAGAATCCTCCTTGCAGTGTTTATAGCCATGTCAGACTCCTTCCCAGGCCTTTCAAATCCAACTCAAAATTTTGAACTCCACTATATTTTAAATTACGCTCAATGGAGAATCTCTATCATGAATGTGGAGCGTTTAGAGGTGCTGACACTGGCTCCAAAATCAGCTCTGACAATAAGCTAATACAGTTAGCTGGGGGCTAAAATATTAGCGTAAAAACCAGTTACCCCTTCCTACCCTAAAGGTGTGATGTAGGACGCCTCAACGGCTACTCTGTACCACTATCCACATCAGCTATTCGCATGGGATTGAAAGTCAGTATCAGGAGGACGAAAGCGATAATCAGTGCTGAATATTAACGACTTCTAGTGCTGGTTCACAGCCAAATTGATCTGGCCAACTTAAATTACCTTGGTCCAGTCACAAATGTTAGTAGTAGATTCAGTAGTGAAATCAGGGCTCCAATGTCAGCAGTCTTTTGATAGTTGTATCTCGATATGTCATAGTCTTTTCAATTTGGAAACGGAGAAAGATCCGTAACAAGACAAAAATTAACGTGTACGATACTCTAGTACTCACCAGCCTCCTATATGGATGTGAAACCTGCCCAATAAAAGTAACTAAAACTCGGGCTCTAAAATCGCTCGACTAATAATGCATGAAGTATGTTCTCTGATGAAAATTAAGCAAAAGAGTCTTTAAAAAGTTAATCAAACAATTTTGCATATCGAACTTCAACTTGGTAAACATCATTCACTGCTGCTGTCTTTATTGGTTTAGCTATGTCTGTCAGAGACCTCATAGCTCTTTTTTCAAGGGCACTTCGCTGCAAATCACCCCCAAGCTATAAAAAAGGCATAAATATCATTCAAAATTCTAGAAGAACGCCATCAAATTTAACCTTCAATCTATTGTTTGATTTAGACAAATCAGCCACCGATGAGAATCCTCCTGTCTTTTTATTATTGCCCCTTCGACCATACTGTGGAATTCAATCTTATACCAATTTTTAATATCGAGAAGAGCTTTAAAGCTTTTGTCTTGATTAAAACACGTTAGTTAGCAAGTACCACAGAGTACAAATAAAAATTAAAAAAATAATTTCCCGAAAAAGAACCGAAAGATTTTCCAAACAGGATCAAATTTGGATCTCAGGTTCTTTGATGGAGATGACCTTCACATATCAAAGATATCGGTTAAAGACACATGTTCTGGAAAGTGAATAAAACTTAGATATGTGAGTCTTTTTACCAAAGGGATGCCAACGCACAAAAATAATTATGAATATTGATTCATCTAAAAAAATGCCTAATAAAAAGCCAAAATTTATTTTCCTAAAGCCTCGCAATCTACATCTAATTTTTTTGGGAAGGGGGTGGAGAAACACATTTAATGTACCAAAACTGATTTAGGAGTATGGATCAAACAAGGATAAGCTGAAAATGCGACTGATCTGCATAAAACCCATTTGTACGTTTTTAGGCCACGAAAATTCTGATGCCAAAAGTTGAAAAATTAAAATTGTTTCTTTGTCTGCAGATACAATTAGTGTAGCCTTAGAGACTTGATACAGATTTTGAAGCGTAACAGAACTTTAACTATCAATCCCTTCAATACATAGATGCACTTTAGCAATAACCAGAACTGAGTGATTTGAATACGCTCATTTACAGGCCAACACGCCAAAATCCAAGATTTTTAGCTTTAAACCTAACTTTCTTCATAGACAAATGCCACAAAAGTATAATTTTCGGCACAATTTAATGATTCTGGTACAATATGGTACATCTGAACCAGGCCAGGATAGGCCCAGTGGGTCCGGATATAGGAGTGCACAATGTCAAGGGGCACAAAAAAAAACACTGAGGTTTTTTTTTTATCTTAATAAAAGCTGGACTGATGTTTTTTACCAATTTACCGTCAAAGTGCAAGGTGCACTTTGCTACTGGGCTGCCTATTCACAAAAAAGTCATTTTAAAACAACACAGGACTTCCGTAGCCGCTTATAAACTTTCAAATGTCTCCCAAGAATGTCAGCTGAGAGGTTGGTATCACCTCGCTCTTGCATTACTTTTAGCTCGTTGCTTATCAGTTGCCTTCTATTTAGGGCTTTAACTATTCCCGAATTTTCATAGATCTCCCCGTAAATTTCTCTGTCTCCCCCCAAAAAATTGCTTGGGCCTGAGGGTACCAAAACGCTTGGGCCTATGGGGCACCATAGATTTAAATCCCTGATTCGAACACTTTATGATGCAATCGTACAATTGAAAATTTCTAATAGATTTCGACTCATTTTTATTGCAATGACTAGGCAAGGGTGGATCCAGGACTTTTTTTGGGTGGGGGAGGGGGGCGCAAAATAGGTTGATCCGATGAACTTGCGTTAGGAGCAAGTTAAATTTATGCAAACTTCCGTAATTACACTACTTCAAAATTCACTATTTCAAACATGCGTAAATTACACTACTTTAGACTATGTTAGGGGGGAGTGCGCCCCCTGGATCCGCCACTGTGGCCAGGTTGAGTTTCACCTTTTCGATCTTTTCTTGAACTGTTTCGCCGAAGACAAACTCGACAGAAAGAAATCACAAAATCACGAAAAGTGAATGGGCAGCTCTGTTGCCCACAGAGTTAAGCAAAAAGAAAAGGGCTAAATAGTATCAACTGAATAGCCCGCCTTCCTGTGAATTAGAAGAAGAAGAAGAGTTAAGATATGAGCAAAAATGCCTTATCACTGACCTCACAACAACAACAGCAACCGTACAAGAAAATCGAAATATATTTTCTTGATTATTATCGCTTCTAATCAGTAGTTGTACCAAACCTATCCTGTTCAAGTCATCCTCAGGGCTATACTGTGGTGTTTATCCTTCCCATAGTATAGTGCAGACGGTTTGATATCATCTATTTTCCCTTCTTATTTTAGTTTTATATTTGTGTTTAAAGCTTTTTCCAATAGGCAATGTTCAGAAGTCCTCCAAAAAAAACGTCCCCCCAGATCCCAAATCAAATTCCATAGTGAAAGATACCCATCCTGGCTGGTCAAGCACATTATCTGAAAGTTCTAATGATGGCTCCGATTCTGAGAATAGGACAATGATAACTGTAGGTCCTAATGCAACCATAAATGATGATAATGGGTTTCAAGAGGTCCTCTCTAGAAGCTCTAAAAAAAGGAAAAAAATCTCCCCAATTAAAAGCATTTCCCTCTCCCTGCCCAAGATCCTCCCTCCAAAAACTTACGAATTTACCTTCAAATTACTCCCACTACCCCCTTTGAAATAAAATTGATCACTGCAATAAGAGTTGCAATTTTTAAATTGCTAAAATCAATGTTCTCTCTTAACATTAACCGTGATGGATCTCTGCTTATAGCTGTAGAAGATCAAAAATCAGCAGATACAATAAATAACCTTAAATCCCTTCTGAATATCCCAATTATTGCATCTAATTGGAACCCAAAACAATCACCAACAAAAATTGTAGTTTACAATGTTCCCCCAGAGATATCTACTCAGGAGTTAAAAGAAGGCCTCTCAGATAGGGCTGGAAACACAATCCCAGTTGAGGATGTTACCCAACTTGGAAAACCTAATTCTACTGGCCTAAAAACTAGTAGATCCTTCTTATTCACACTAAAGTATAAAATTGATATCCCAGAAAAATTATTCCTATTTGGGCAAATCAAACCACACAAGGAATACAAACCTAAGCCTATTCAGTGTCAGAAGTGTTTCAAACTGGGACTCACGACAAACAAATGCAATGAAATTCTCCAAGAGTGTAGTAATTGTAAATCTTTCCATCCTAAAGAGCTGACAACTTGCAAAAACACCCAGCCTACATGCATCAATTGCAAAGGTCCACATGAATCTACAAATAAATCATTATGCCCTGCATACAAGAAAAGAGCTCTAACACTCCAAATATCAACAGAGAAGGCCATCCCATACCCCTTTGCAGCAATGGAAGCAAATGCTGCCCAACAATACCAAATAAAGCCTGTAATGAAACCAACCAAAACCCCCAAGTCAACTGCCCCAAATGCATCAAGCACCCCATATAAAACAACATCTTCTAAGCCCCCTAGCTCAAATCCCTATCAGAAGGAATCACCAAGCCAGCAAGCCTTGTTTTCCAGTGAGATGAGGCCAGCCTGGCCCTCCCTCCCAAGAAGAAACAAACCAGAAACACTACCTGGAATCAATCCCTTAACCAACAAATAGGAAGCACTACCAAAAATGCAATCCCCAAATATATGCTTATTCATTCTAAACTGTAATGTAGTTCAGGCCATGAACATAAATCAACTACAGAAAACAAAAATTATTGCAGAATTGGCAAAAATCTACATCCCAGATGATATGCTCATTCAAGCAAAGAAAGATCTTGCTTTAGTTTTAACAAAGCTGAACATTGATACACAGTCATATGAAGAATAAATCAACAACACAATATTTATCAATTCTCCAATGGAATGTAAAATCACTCACAGAAAATGAGCTAAATGAACTAATATCATTTATGAATAATAACTCCATTAATATTGCTTGCCTCCAGGAAACTCATTTAACCCAAAAACAACAAATTAAGTCTCTGGGATACACTATCCTGAGAAAGGATAGATCTTCAGAGAGAAAAGGAGGTGGTGTAGCTTTATTAGTTAATAATAATATAAAATTTTGTGGCATCAATTTTCCAGATTTTGAAAATGATGTTGATGTAATTGGTATAAGTGTTTGGCTGAATAATTTAAAAACCTACATAATAAGCTTTTATAACCCTAATGGCCAAACTTCAGATGCCAAGGATTCCTTTAATTATATAAATAATTCTAATATGTTAAAAAACATCATTATTTGTGGTGATTTCAATGCCCACAGCCTTTTGTGGGGGAATAAACCAGCAAATAAAGCTGGTAAATTTATTGAGCATATGATTTCAAATAATAATGAATTAGCTGTTGCTACCCCTCCAAACCTAAATACATATTTTAACCCCAAAAGTGCCAAATTCTCCACAATTGACCTACAAATTGTGTCTTTGAATTTTTTGAACAAAATTTACATAAATAAAATTGATAGTCTGTGTACAGACCACTTTGCTATAGTTTGATCCCTAAATGAACCTGCTGAAACTTCTTCTCATACTTCCAAATATATCAACACTAAAGCAAATTGGTCTATTTTCCAAAAGAAGCTAAATGATGAAATTACAAGTTTCACCCAAAGTTCATGCATTTCTAACACAACAGTTGACACACATGCTGAAGTCTTGACATCTTTACTAATAAATACAGCTAATCATGCTATCCCCAGGACAACACCTAAGAAAACATTCCCTAAAGAAATTCCTAAAGCATGGTGGACAAATGAGTGCCTAAATAAATGGAAGATAAAAAAGGCAGCTAGGACAGAATTCATAAAAAAACCAACACCTACTACATATTTAAAAAAATTACAAGCAGAATCTAATCTAAAAAGGACTATAATAGATGCTAAATATAAATACAGGAATAATTTTGCAAATAATCTCTCCAGAGAAACGCATGAGCCAATTATACATAAAGTCATAAGCCACATATGTGGGAAAGACTTCTCCCAACCCACTCCTGTATGAGCTTATACATAATAATACCCATTATGACAATGATATTGAAAAGGCTAACCTATTTGCAACTCTTTTTGTTAATAAGCTAACATCAAACAATCAAAGCAATCTGTCCACAATTCCTATGAACCCTAGTTACCAACCACGCCCAGGATCCGAGTACATAACTAATCCATTTTCAATCCAGGAATTGAATAATGCAATAAATCATATTAGGTCCAAAACTAGCAGCAGCTATGACAATATACACCCTACATGGATAAAGAATCTCACACCTTCATACAAACAAGAACTGCTAAATTGTTATAATCACGCTTGGGCATCCTCTAGGTTCCCCAATATATGGAAATGTTCGTCCCTCCTACCAATCCTAAAGAAAAATAAACCAAAAGATAACCCTGAGTCTTATAGGCCCATAATGATTACACCTGTGATGGGGAAAATAATTGATAAAATGATTTATCACTGACTCCTCTGGTTTGTTGAGAAAAATAACATGATCCCACACACTCAAACTGGATTCAGGAAATACCACTCCTCAACAGATGCTTTCATTTTGCTAACAAATGCAATAAATGAATCTTTCTCAAAAAATAATATCCTAGTGGCAGCTTTCCTTGATTTTGAAGGAGCATATGACAATGTGAACCACCAAATCCTTTTAAATAAACTTGCAAACCTTGGAGTACCTCCCAAGCTAGTATCCTTTATTAAATCCTTCATAGAAGTGCGAAGTTTCATTGTTTGTGTTGGTTCAGCCTCTTCACCCCAAAAGACAATATCCAAAGGTCTACCTCAGGGAGCAGTCCTCAGTTGCCTCCTATTGGCCCTATATCTCTGGGATATGAACCTACCCCACACGAATCTACAATATGCTGATGAACTGGTGCTATTGTCATCTGGCAACACCTTTCACATAGCACAGTCAAATCTGCAAAAGTCACTTTTCCAGTTTGAAAAATTCTCTCAACATTCAGATTTACCCATTGCACCCACCAAGTCAAAAATAATCCAATTTCACAGGAAGCGAAACCATGTTAATGCAAAACTAACTCTAAATAAAACAACTATTCCAGAAGATCATAATATTAATTACCTAGGTCTCATGCTTGACCAAAAACTTAATTTCAACCTCCACATTTCAAACACAATAAAAAAATGTTATAGAAAAGCAAATATACTAAAAAGACTTCTTTCCACACCCTGGGGTTGTAAGGAGAAAACCTTACTCCAGTTTTATAAATCACATATAAGACCCCATATTGACTATGGGCTCATTGTCTATGGTGCATGTGCAAAAACCCAGATGCAAAAAATTGAAACAACACAAAATGATATAATACGTCTCATATTTGGTCTTAGGAAACCCACAGGCACCAAGTTTCTGCTTATGGAGAGTGGATTAACAACAATAAGGGAGAGACGTAGCCTTCTCTTGATAAAACATCTTACAAAAATTGAATCAAATAGCTCACACACATTACATAATTGGTTAAGAAATCCAGCCATGTATAGAGGTATTGCAGATGAGTATGCCAATATTCAAAAGAAGTTCCCTGTACCAGCAAAGTCTATTGCACCTACTTTCCCCCAATCCCCTCCATGGAATTGGTCATTTCCCATAATAAATACTGAATTTTCAAAATGGAATAAAGATTTAACCTCCATTGCTTTTGTTCAGAAAAAATTTGCAGAACTTAATACAATTACCTATAAAAATCACTTCCAAATATTTGTTGATGGGTCAAAAATGAATGAGAAGGTTGCAAGTGGTGTTTTCCTTCCTCACCTGAAAATTGCAATGGGCGAGAGATTATTTAATAATTTATCTATAATGTCTGCTGAGTTAAATGCCATAATCATGGCATTAGAACACCTTAGGCAAAACCAATCTTTGATTGAAAATTCGAATAATATTATCATTTATTCAGACTCTTTATCAAGCCTTGAGTTGCTGGCCTCAGCTCCTCAATATAAGTTGGACATTGACACTTATCATTGTCTCAGTATTATTGATAATCTTGCTTCAAGTGGCATAAAAACTTACTTTCAGTACATTCCTAGCCACTCTGGCATAAGTGGTAATCATCAGGTTGATGAAATAGCAAAAAATGCTATAAATATTGACCAGCCAAGTGGGAGACCAATCCCAATTAGAGATATTTACCGATGGAGGCTATCAGATATTAATTTTAATAAGATTAATCCTATCCTTTCCCCCTTTCCCAATAAGTATCTTTCTAAAATTTATCATAGAATTCGTTCTGGAACAAATGGACTAAATTTCCTTGCATTCTCATATAAGCTTTCTAATTCAAGTGGTTCAATTCCCCTGTCCCCTCTTTGCAGGCATTGTAATATGAATAATGAAACAATTGACCATTGCCTATTTGAATGTAATATGCTGACGTCTGCACAACATACCTTGCTTTCTAAACTGTTAAAATACTTCAAACACCACAAAATCCCACTATCAGCCAAGAGCCTAGCCAACTATACCTGCACACAGAGTATAGAAATCGACATCTATCATCTTATATTTGAACTCCTAGAGTCGAAAGATCTGCTGAAAGATATCTGAATATATCTAATAAATATGAGGCAATCAAGCCAGTAGCTCTGTAGCCCACAGAGTGAAGCAAAAGGAAAAGGGCTAAATAGTGTTACTGAAAAGCCCGCCTGCTGTTAAATAGAAGAAGAAGAATAGACAGCTTGATTTTTAGTTTACTCTAGTATTTTTGTTGGTTAAATGAAAACTGACTTCGAATGCTTAAACTCTGCCACAAAAATCGTTTGTGACACAATTTGGTCAACAAAGTGATTCAATTTATCTCGAAGGATTTTTAACGCTGTTGTATTTATGGAGCAGAAGTTTAAAAAAAGCGCGAAAAGCAAATTAATATGTGAATATTTGCTGCTTCCAATTGGAATATAGATAAAATAAATAAGTTGGAACATGACAAATAATCATTCAAAACATGTCAACAGAATTTGTTGAAGGATGGGAAATTTTGCATACTCTTGGTGAAGGTGCATTTGGAGAGTGAGTCATTCTAGCCTAGACCATGTTTAAGCAGGGATGTGAACCAGCTGAAATTTAGCTTCTCAAACATGTTGTCAAAGATAAGCCCTTGTAATTAAAGCATCCAGTCAATATATACCAAATCATATTATTGAGCTTCAAATAAAGTGAATACACCATTTGATGCCTTTTTTTATGCTGATTACAAATATAATAGGCTAAGCATTTCTATCGGAAATGAATTTCAGCCCCCCCCCCCGGTATAAGCTATACCTAACCCTGAATTGGCATATATAGGGGGGGGGGCTGAAATACATTTCCGATAAAAATGCTTATTATATTTGTAATCAGCATAAAAAAAAAGGCATTGAATGGTGTATTCACTTTAGTCCTAACTCAATAATATGATTTGGTATATATTGACCAAGCATCCTTAGAAAAAGATCAGCTTTCTTTAGTAGCCTGTATATCTGCCTTTATGGTACTAAATGGCTAATTTTTCAAATGAAACTTTCAGGAATGGATCTAGGCCTACTGACTAAATTCGGCTATGTCCTGGGAAAGCTGAAACTTGAAAATTAAGGCAAGATGTTGTTTTGTCAAAATTTTAATGGACTAAGTATAGACCTGTAAATTAGGCAAATTTCTAAGACTTAGAAATTAGAAGGGAGAGTTAACATAGTAGCTAAGTAATCCCTTCCAGGGGTTTTGTTTCTAGCAAAAACTTCATTCCTTCAAGTAGTCTAGTGAGAATTAGGCAACCATAACCCCCATCCACCCTCCTAGTGGTCAAATAGTTAGCCCAAATTATATATTCTGGTAAATTTCTAGGTGGCACTAGGCTATAGTTTAGCTAAGATGAAAGTGAAAATGTCATTTGATGCCTTTTTTATGCTCTTTTATAATTCATTAATTGCTTCTGGGGCTATTTGCGTCTTGAGCCCTTAAAGGGTCCCCAAACATATTTTATATGAACTATGAAAGAGCATAAAAAAGCATCAAATAATGTTTTCACTTCCATCCTAGCTAAATTATATGGCCCACTGTAAAGTTACTATGAGATATAGCTTGAATTGTTGACAGCAAAGTTTTGAATTGCAAAATTTAGCTCTATTTTTGTCAATGGCATTTGAAAACTTGAAACAGCAGGAAAATGGTTGACTTTTAAGTTAAATAATTTCTGAGACTGCACAGATATTTGTGTTTAGCCTAATTTTCAATTTTTCACTGGCTGTTAATTGTCCTCATTTTCTTCCTTTCTTTTTGATTTTATGTTTTATTACTTTTAAGTTGCCTAATAAATGAGGTTTGAATTGTTATAAGTAAGCATTTTTTGAATATATTACTCTTGCACAACTTATTTATAAACTAGTAATATGTTTTAACCACTTTTCAATAACTTAACTAGTTTTGATAACTTCTTTGTATGGTTACAAAAATGAAATGCCTTTGGGACCCCTTTAAGGGCTCAATATGCAACTAGCCCCAGAAGTGATTATTGAATTACAAAAGAGCATAAAAAAGGGCATCAATTGATATTTTCACCTTCATCTTATCTAAATTATAGTGCCACCTAGAAATTTACCTATATTCTTAGAATTTTTCATATGTGACTTTTCTTTGGCAAATATATTCAAGATTTTATAACTAAAATGTAAGGTTATTTTCTTCACAGTTCTACACATTCTCGGATGGGGATATCCACCATATGGCTAATTGGGGGTAAATTCCATTTGTAATGCAAATAAATGTTATATTTAGATTCAGGATGCAATTCTGGGTATTTAGTGTGTTACAGGTAATTACTTGGTCTATAAAAAAAAAAAAAAAACTGTCTTCCTAATTTAGTAACTGAGCTAAATGAGCACTGGAACAAGGTCTAGACCTTACTCGTCCATCCAATCACCTGGGACAAATCCAAACCAATAGTAAAAAATAATGTCCTTATGTTTGCACATTAGGGGGGTAGGAGTATATACTCTGTGAATATATAGGGTATAAGAAATTCTTGAATTTCTTAGAAAAACAAGGAAAGAAGTGAAGATAAAGGCTCTTCCCCTGTAAAAGGTGTTAACTCTGATTATTCTGCCTATTATGGAGTAAGAATTGTTCTCTTAGCATGTTTCCTTTTGTCAAGCTGGGCTCCTAGGCTTATAATACTGGTTGGTAGGTTGGCCAATTTTAAGATTTGTATATATATATACAGTTTCAAATTAGCCATCTGGTGGTATCCCCTCAGATGGTGCTCCAAGAATCAACTAGAGCTAGGAAGGTGATTTGATAGTTTTGCACTAGTGTGTCTAAGGGGTAAGACTGGGCAAACTCTTAGCCATCTAGACAAACTTCAAAATCTAGCCATGGCAAAACTAAATCTGAAAAATTTAATTCCTGCATGTGCTATCAAGCCCACTTATTGTTCATGGTGTTCCCCCTGGGCATAAGAGAGGCTTGGTTAATTAGTTTTTTAAAGTGTTTCTGGGCATTTGGAATACATTCTCTTCATCTCTGCATCATTTAACCACTTCTGATTGCTGTTATAGCATCTTCCAATATTTTGTTCACTTTAATCCCTCTACACTTGGACCCCAGGTTATCTTATGTATGTTGTTCTGATCTTTGAATCAGAAAAAAAGTCCAGCAGTATAGTGTCCACCAACTCTGAAAATCAGTAGATATATCTCTTGCTCCTCTACTGAAATATGTTGGTCAATTCCACCCCATATGCTTTATATGCTGATTTCTGATGGTTCTTTGTTTCTGATTGTTTTGGTTTCTGGGAAATCTGATGTGTAGCTGCTCCTTTGGTATTGTTGAAAAATTCACATGGTATTGTTGTCTCTGTTGATTTCTCCTCATACCTTTAAAAGAAGCAACTTTAAAGTTTTTACTTAATGCTTGCCACCAGATAGATTTTTGGGAAGTTTAAAATCCAAACAGAAAAGTCCTCAGTGCATATATTTATTTATCACAAGTGTGCTTCACAAGCTTTTATTCAGTGTGCAAGATGACTTTTTGGCAGAATAGTTTAACTCCATTCTATAGCAATAGAGATTTTACAGGGATTAGAGTGTACTTTCCAAGATAGAGTTTTGAGTACAGAAAACTCTTTAACAAAGAACTTCTCATGTTTGACTAGATTAATTAGTGGATAAATATATAATTAAGGCTGTATATGCAACCATTAAGGGGTGAATGTATTGTTAGGGTAATAACTATTATATTGAGAAGGAACATAAATATGGAATATAATGCTGCTCCTTTATTTTTTTTAAGATGTTTGCTTCAGAAACGCTGTAACTCTTGACTGTTCCCAAGAAATTTTCTTCATTAAATAATGGAACAACACAGATTCATTGTACTCCAGGAACAGGGTTTTCTTTATTTATAAAATGGCTTGTCAGGTTAGGTTAGGTTACAATCTTCAAATGTAAGAAATATGCTTTAGTATTACTTGAAATGAAGATCAAATAAGACATAATATGAACTCTGAAAGAGTGGTTATTTGTCTCTATATAAAAGTGAATTTCAAGCTATGATACAAATTCTAAAGCTAGTCTATAGTCCTAATCCTAATGCCAACAAGATGGCTTTACTTTGAACTTGTCTAAAAACTAATCATGACATGTCCTTTTAAAACCAAAACAAGAGCCAGTCATTGAACTGAGCCATTGTGCAGAAGTGATACCAAATTAAACAAGAAAAAAAATAAATAAAGCAACTATCCTAAAATGGATTGTTATTTATCTTAAAAGGGATTGATAATATTTTTATTCTGTAAAAAGTGTCCTTAATTTGTTTGCTTTTCTGTACCAAAACTCCTATATTATTTTGTGTTTTCAGTAAAGCACTAGTTTTCCATAATCCTAGAAACACAGGGAAACATAATTAGTTGCTTTATTTGTATTAGTTTGATTAATATATATTAGATAGGCCATGAAGCAATAATTTTTGCCCATTTTAAGTTTCAACTTTGCTCTTTACTTCCCTTGGAAAAAACTATGTTTTTTTAGATTAATCTTTGCTTGTTTTTGATTCAAATTTAATGTAGAAAAACAATGCTGTCAAGATCTTTTTTTATTTATATGGAATAATTTCTGTTTGTTTTAAGTTTTAATGTCATTTCTTAGTTTCAGTTGAAAACTTATGGAGCTGTTTAAGGGACGTATTTAAAAGCTCATATTTATACTTAATCACTTCTTATAAAATTGACTTGATAGCACATTTCCATAAAGTGCACTTTCCATTTTTCCATCCATTTTTTCCAAATGATTAAGTACCTTTTTCAAGGAAATAACCAAAAATAGGTGTTTTTCAAAACCTAGACAGGAACAAAAAATAATGGGGCAAGGACATCCCTTCCCCTCAATTACGGCTGTTAGGACTAGCACACAGGCTTCATTGCAGAGTGAAGTTTGAAGGTTTAATTCAAAACTGTTGATTATTCAAGCTTATTTTTTGGTAGATTTTTTGTTGAAAAGTTTTTAGTTTTAGTTAATTTGTTTTTGCAATAATCTTTTTATTTTAAGATGAGTAGAAGATTTATGAAACTTACTAAGAGGGTCTGGAGGGGGAGTTTATGTGAGGGGTTCCTATAAACCTCCAGTTAAGGGCTTTGGACCATAATTGTTGGAATAGTTCCGTCTTATGCTTCCAAACTCTTCCACTTAACAAGTGGCACCAAAAGTGCTGTTTTTAGTGCTATATGGCACCTATGGATGGTAAAATGGATAAAAAGCACATAGATATAGCTTTAAAATGAGTCTTCCCGGGATATGCTTTGAAAAATGAGTGCATCACATTTGCAAAAATAGTAGATTATCTAAAAAGTAAGAATAAGAAGGGACAAACCATGATAAAAAAAAAATCCAAGGAGGAATCAAATGTATGATAATCTAATTTGAAGTCCAGCGCTGTACTAAGAGAACCACGCCTCTAATAATCTTATTTAATATATTGGTGTTTGTAGAACTTTAATTGCGTGGCTTATTAAGGGGGCCTGGAGGAGGAACCTGCAGGAAGTGTTCTTGCAAAGGGTTTTGGATCATAATTATTACAATTATACCATTTTATACTTTCAAGATTTTCCACTTAAGAAGTGGCACCAAAAGTGTTATTTTCAGTGCTATATCTCACTTACAAATGGTAGAATTGATAAAAAGCACATAGATATAAGGAAAAGTTTTCAAATGATCCATTAGACGTCCCTCCACCTCTTGAGACATGACACCAAAAGTGCTGTCTTTAGTGCCATTTCAAACTTGCAGATGGTGGAATTTATAAGAAGAATCTAAATATGAGCAATCATTTTTTATATGAGCTATCAAAAATCTATCTAAGATTTTCTGGTAGACTGCTAACCCCGCCCCTCAAGAAACGCATGTAGAATAGAATTGTAGAATTGACAAAAGCACGTAGATATGAGCAAAAGTTTTCAAGTGAGTCAAACGTTTTCAAAAGTTTCCATTAAAAATCACTCTAAGAAGCTATAGTAGCTGCTAGCCCCAGCTTTTCCACTTGAGACATGGGACCAAAAGTGCCATTTGTAGTGCCATTTGCAACTTGCAGATGGTGGAATTTATAGGAAGAACGTAGATATGAGCAAAATTTTGTATATGAGCTATCAAAAATCTATCTATGATGTTCCGGTTGCCCGCTAGCTCCACCCCTTGAGAAATGGCATAAAGTGCCCTTTTTTGTGCAATATGGCACTTGCAGATGATGGAATTTATATAAACCACCTACATATGAGAAATGGCTTTTGAATGAGCTCTTAAGCATCTCTCTATGATGTTATAGTAACCCGCTAATCACTCTAAGAAGCTATGGTAGCTACTAGCCCCAGCTTTTTCACTTGAGACATGGCACAAAAAGTGCGGTTTTTGTACCATTTGAAACTTGAAAATGGTGGAATTTATAGGAAGAACGTAAATATGAGCAAAATTTTTTATATGAGCTATCAAAAATCTATCTATGATGTTCTGCTTGCCCACTAGCCCTACCCCTTGAGAAATGGCATACAGTGCCCTTTTTCATGCGATATGGCACTTGTAGATGGTGGAATTTATATAAACCACCTACATATGAGAAATAGCTTTTGAATGAGCTCTTAAGCATCTCTCTATGATGTTCTAGTAACCCACTAGGCCTTGAAAAAAAGAAGAAAAAAAGACGGTTTTAAAGTTTCTATTTTTAACTTTTTGTCACTATGGGTTGTGGTTCACTCTTTATTAGGTTGCAGCTAATGCTTCAACCATGACAAATAGTTGATTGCAAATTCTCCTCAGGAATTAGTTAACATTGAAATCTGTGAAATCTAACAGATGGTAGAATTTGTAAGAACCTAGTAAATATAAGCAATAGCTTATAATTGAACCATTAAACATCTATCTACGATGGTGTGGTAGCCTGCTAATGTTTTCGTAGCTTACTGGTTAACAGAAGATTTATGAAACTTACAAAGGGGGTGGGGAGGCGGAGTGTACGGGAGGGGTTCTTTTAAACCTCTAGTTAAGGGTTCTGGAACATAACTATCACAATAGTCCTGTTTTGTATTTCAGAGCTTTTCCACTTATGAAGTGGCACCAAAAGTGTTGTTTTCAGTGCTATATTGTAGCCTACTTACTAATGGTAGAATTGATAAAAAAAAAAGTACATTGATATGAGCAATAGCTTTCAAATGAGCCATTAAACATAACTCTTATAAGTTCTGCTAGCCCAATAATCTCAGCTTTTCCACTTGAGACATGGCGCAAAAAGTGCCGTTTTTAGTACCATTTTGAAACTTGCAAATGGTGGAATTTATAGGAAGAACGTAATATGAACAAAATCTTTTTATATGAGCTATCAAAAATCTATCTATGATGTTCTGCTTGCCCACTAGCCCTACCCCTTGAGAAATGGCATACAGTGCCCTTTTTCATGCAATATGGCACTTGTGGATGGTGGAATTTATATAAACCACCTACATATGAGAAATACCTTTTGAATGAGCTCTTAAGCATCTCTCTATGATGTTATAGTAAACCGCTAGGCCTTGAAAAAAAAGAAGAAAAAAGACGGTTTTAAAGTTTCTATTTTTAACTTTTTGTCACTATGGGTTGTGGTTCACTCTTTATTAGGTTGCAGCTAATGCTTCAACCATGACAAAGAGGTCATTGCGAATTCTCCCAAGAAACTAGTTCATAATGAAATCTGTGAAATCTAATAGATGGAAGAATTTGTAAAAACCTAGTAAATATAAGCAATAGCGTATAATTGAACCATTAAACATCTATCTACGATGGTGTGGTAGCCTGCTAATGTTTTAGTAGCTTACTGGTGAGCAGATGATTTATGAAACTTACTAAGGGGGCTGTCGAGGGAAGTGTGCGGAAGGGGTTATTGTAAACATCTAGTTAAGGGTTCTGGAACATAACTATCACAATAGTCCTGTTTTGTATTTCAGAGCTTTTCCACTTATGAAGTGGCACCAAAAGTGTTGTTTTCAGTGCTATATCGCACTTACGAATGATAAAGTTGATAAAAAAAAGTACGTTGATATGAGCAATAGCTTTCAAATGAGCCATTAAACATAACTCTTATAAGTTCTGCTAGCCCAATAGCCTCAGCTTTTCCACTTGAGACATGGCACAAAAAGTGCCGTTTTTAGTGCCATTTGGAATTTGTAGAGGGTGGAATTTATAGAAAGAAAGTAGATATGAGCAATATCTTTTACATGAGCTATAAAAAATCTGTCTATGATGTTCTGGTAGCCTGCCAGTGCCACCACTT
Organism: Artemia sp. Qi Xiang Cuo; assembly: GCF_049724085.1. Classification (NCBI taxonomy): domain Eukaryota; kingdom Metazoa; phylum Arthropoda; class Branchiopoda; order Anostraca; family Artemiidae; genus Artemia; species Artemia sp. Qi Xiang Cuo. Next base: position 12,271,654 of record NC_142800.1, read on the forward strand.
AAGAAATGGCAGAAAGTGCAATTTTAGTGACATGTGGCACTTGCAGATGGTGGAGTTTATAAAAAGCACGTAGATATAAGAAATAGCTTTTGAATGAGACATTAAGCATCTCTCTATGATGTTCTAGTGACCCACTAGGCCTGGAGAAAAAAAAAACAGAAAAAAGGGAGACAGATCAGTGCTACCAATGCAAAAAAGCGATTTTTCTTGTTGTTCAAGGAGGGGGACTGTAATTGCCCTGCATGATGTTTTCAACAATTCTGATTCCAATGAAAGGGGTTAAAATCCTGATTCAACTTAACCTTACCCCACCCCCTAATGTGCAAATTTTTAATACAAACTGTAATGATAGTTACCATTCCTGAATCACTGTCAGATGGCAATTTTTTTCACTAGGCAGTTTTTTTTTTAAACGCTTTTGATAACTTTTGGTTACTATGGGCCGTGGTTCGCTCTTTACTAGGTTGCAGCTGCTGCTTCAACCATGATTTTTGTAACAAATATTTAGGGGGATGTTGCACTAAACCATAAACACTACATATACAATAGTAGGCTATGTTTGTGCATTTCTCATCCAACTTATCTACGTAACAATAAGTTCTTCTGATGTAACATGTAATTAAGTAAAAAAAAAAAAAATTCCACAAAAGAAGTTTTTCAGAGAAAACTAAAAACTAGGGTCCTCTTGGTTGAGTTTGCTTACTCTGGACTGGAATTTTCATGTCTATTAGAGAAAAACAATCTTTGAGTTTCAAGAAACAATACAGCCCTTCTTCTTAGTTTTTTTATTATTTGGTTTATTTTGTCCAGTAGGTTGCAAACAGATAAGAAACTAAGCCTGTTTTGGCCTCTTATGAGCATCATTAATCAATAAAACATGTTTTTTTTTCTCCATCTTGTGTCTTAACAAATGTCCTTTTGTCTTTGGTCTACATGCCCTGTAAGCCTAAGCTACAGTTCTACTGAATTCTTGAAGCAGCTCCCGTCTTTCTCCTCCATCTCCTTTAGTATCTGGAAGTTTTAACTTAATCTCCCAGGTCTTTCTGGAGATATTGTGAATATGGAATTTTGAAGTAATGTTCTCTGTCTCAAAGGGATGAGACATTGTGGTAGGTAGGGGTTAGTGGGCCCAAAATGGAATAATTTTTTGTCCCTGATCAGTTTGAAACTTGCAGATGTAGGTATTTGGATCAAGAGGAAACCATTGCAAAATTAAAAATTCCAGGCATTACTCTCTCCCAAACTGGTCAAAAAATTTTTTCCTTTATTGACATGAAACTTAAATCCCTAAGTCATTGGGCTAAGTGGTTCCCTATGCAGAAGGAAAACACAGCAAAATGCCCCCCTTTCCCCACAAAAAACAAAACGGAGCTTGATAAACGGCCAGAAAAGGACCAAAAGCTTTATTCTTTATTCTTATCCAAAAGCTTAATGAACATGCAGAATCAGACAAGGGGGCGCAATGAAGGCAAAGCTATTGAAAAAACGCGTTGCCAAATAAGACGCCAAAGACAAGCCCAAATTTGTTTGTATCTAATTGGCTGTTAATTTTCAGGGAATATGTAATGTACCAAACCAACCTACAAGGGAAATGATATTCGAAAGCAAAATAAGTTTTGATTGTTGTCTGAAAAGCCATGATAAACTGTACATTATCTGTGTCCAACTGGAGTGAAACATTTGGTTTCACTCATTATGATGTGATATCCCTTTAAAGCTTCTTGATCTCACTTTGCCCTTCCTCCTGGTGCAATATACCAGGACGTCCTTTTTTGCAATCCAGCGTCCACCTGGAAACAAAAACCAAAAGGTTAAAAGAAGAACTTGTGGTAAAAAAAAATCTCAAAGAAGATCTGGATGCAAAAAATTGAAACAACACAAAATGATATAATACGTCTCATATTTGGTCTTAGGAAACCCACAAGCACCAAGTTTCTGCTTATGGAGAGTGGATTAACAACAATAAGGGAGAGACGTAGCTTTCTCTTGACGAAACATCTTACAAAAATTGAATCAAATAACTCACACATCCTACAAAATTGGTTAAGAAATACAATCATGTATAGAGGCATTTAAAATGGGTGTGCCAACACTCTGAAGAAGTTTCCTGTACTAACAACGTCTATTATTCCTACATTCCTAAAATATCAACCTTGGAACATGTAAATTTCTCATACTAAATGCTGATTTCTCAAAACGGACAAAAATCTAACACCAATGGTTTTTTTCCAGAAAAAATTTGTTGAACTTAATACAATTACTTATAAAAACCACTTCCAAATATTTGTTGACGGGTCAAAAATGAATGAGAAGGTAGCAAGTGGTGTATTCCTTCCTCACCTGAAAATTGTAGTGGGCGAGAGATTATATAATAATGTATCTATAATGTCTGCTGAGTTAAATGCCATAATCATGGCATTAGAACACCTTAAGGAAAACCAACGTTTGATTGCAAGTTCAAATAATATTATAGTATATTCCGACTCTTTATCAAGCCTTGAGCTGCTGGCCTCAGCTCCTCAATATAAGTTGGACAATGACACTTATCATTGTCTCAGTATTATAGATAAACTTGCTTCAAGTGGCATAAGAGCTTATTTTCAGTATATTCCTAGCCACTCTGGCATAAGTGGTAATCATTAGGTTGATGAAATAGCAAAAAATGCTATAAATATTGACCAGCCAAGTGGCAGACCCATCCCGATTAGAGATATTTACCAATGGAGGCTATCAGATATTAATTTTAATAAGAATATTCCTATCCTTTCCCTATTTCCCAATAATTATTTTTCTAAAATTTACCATAGAATTTGTTCTGGAACAAATGGACTAAATTTTCTTGCATACTCGCATAAGTTCCCTTATACAAATGCTTCATTTCACCTGTCCCCTATTTGCAGGCATTGTATTATGAATAATAAAACAATTGACCATTGCCTATTTGAATGTAATATGCTGACATCTGCACAACATACCTTGCTTTGTAAAGTGTTAAAAGGCTTCAAACACCACTAAATCTCACTATCAGCCAAGAGCCTAGCCAACTGTACCTGCACTCAGAGCATCAAAATCGAAATATTCCATACCATAATTGAACTCCTATAATCAAAAGATCTTCTGAATGATATCTGAAAATATCCATTAAATATGAGGCAATCAAGCCAGTAGCCCTGTAGCCCACAGAGCGAAGCAAAAGGAAAAGGGCTAAATAGTACTACTGAAAAGCCCGCCTGCTGTTAAATGGAAGAAGAAGATTCCAAGACATGTTTGAAGATGGGACAAAGATTGGCTAAAGATCATTGGAGAAAACTGTAGCCAATCAAATACAATAGTATTCAGATGTCATTCCAAGGTGTCTTGGTGCCAGGCAGAACAGTAGATTGCCTGGTTTCCAGCAATAGTAAAAATTAAAGGAAGTAATGAACCTTGGGGACTTTAAAGTGGACAAAAAAAAAATTCATCTATTCTTAGTGCAAAGAATTGGACACCTTATTATTTTTCAGCACCAAGCAAACCTCGATTGAAAAAAAGGAAACAAATCTGGTGATACTGATACCCACAAATTCAATGAATCACAAACCAGTGATCTGTTCACAATCACAAATGAATCATAACAAGTCACAAATGAATCACAGGTTGTTTTAACATAGCTTTTATTTTTTGTTTTTCTGATTTTATATTCTCTAGCAGGGACCGTTTAACAACAACACATGTATGTGATTCAAACAAATCATATACTGGTTATCAAGGCAGTATCTAGGGAGGGGGGGGCGAGTTACGTCCTCTCCCCCGAGATGTTTGACTTACAAAAATGTTACAAAAATGATCTTAAACAAAATTTTTATGCATTCTTTTGAAGTTTTTTGTAACCCCCCCCCCCCAAAAAAAAAAAAATCCTGGATATGGATACTGGATATCCGTACTGGATACCCTGTTGGTTATACTGATTATTTTTATAGAACAAACAGAACTTATTTTAATAAGAGACCTTGAAACGCATTTATTATGCAAATAAGCTGTTACAACAAAATATATCACGAAAGGATTACTTTAATAAAACAAGCAGATTAAGATATTTGTATATTCATGGATTTCTACAGAATAGGGTTGAGGATATTCTCTGCCCTAGAGAAAAGAAAATAGTTCATACTCAAAGCAAAGAGAGTTTGATATCAGTGAATAAATGAATCCAAAAAAGACCACCTATCAAAATGAATAACCAAATCAAACATAAAGATAACATCCTGCTATAGATGAATGAATAAATCCTAAAACAAACAAAAATTAAAATGAATTATCAAGTCATTTTAAAATGAACAAAAATTGCCACTAACGGGATTAGGGTTACCACCCCCTCGACCTTCTAAAGGCCTGGGTATCGTTTGCGCTTTAACGAAAACAAAATATGTTTAAGCTGTTTCTCTTTTATGATTATAATATAGAAAGTCAACATGCTGAAACTTTGAGGATTTAAACAAAGGAATCTACTTTCATTAGTTCTTTCCTATAATCTTGATTATTACTGGGATTTTTTATGTCTGTTTTTTTTTGTTTTTTTTTTAACTAAAGCAGCATCTGTTACTTTTAAGTTTGGTTAAATAGAAAAAAAAAGTTTTTTCAAGTAAAAGTAAGGAGCAACATTAAAACTTAAAACGAACAGAAATTATTACGTATAGGAGGAGGTTCGCCCCCTAGTCAATACCTCGCTCTTTACGCTAAAGTTCGAATTTTGTTCGAATAACAAATCCCTGAATTACAAAGGCAGTTTGATTATAATAAATAGCTTTTTTGAAAGTACTAAAAAAAAACTTCAGCGTAAAGATCTAGGTATTAACAAGGGAGCGAACCCAGTCATATATGTAACAACTTCTGTTCTTTTTAAGTTTTAATGTTGCCCCTTATTTTCAGTTGCAAAAACTGGTTTTTTCTATTTAATTTCCGATTGTTTTTAAATGAGGCTAGGAAATTCAGCGCCCCCTTCATAGAAATGTCCCTTCCCCTAAAGAAAAATTTCTCCATGGAAAGATCCTCCCACGTAACTCCCTCCTCCGACCCCCCCCCCCCCAGAAAAAAATCCCTACTGAAAAAGTGTGTATACTTCCCAATAAACATTACTATTTGTAAACATTGGGTAAAGTTCATAGCTTGCAGTCCTTCTCCCGGGAACTGTGGGGGACTAAGTCATCCTCAAAGACATATTTATTAGATTTTCGACTATGCTGAACAAAATGGCTACGGTATCTCAAAATTTTGATTGGGTGATTTTGGACAAAAATGAGCGTGGAAGGGGGCCAAGTTGCCCTCTAATTTTTTTCGTCACTTAAAAAGGGTACTAGAACTTTTAGTTTCCATTCGAATGAGCCCTCTCGCGATATTCTAGGACTACTGGATCGATATGATGACCCCTGGAAAAAAAAAAAAAAAACGCATCCGTGATCTTTCTTCTGGCAAAAAATAAAAAATTCCACATTTTTGCAGATAGGAGCTTGAAACATATACAGTAGGTTTTTCTGTTACGCTGAATCTGACAGTTTGATTTTCATTAAGATTCCATCACTTTTAGGGGGTGTTTTCCCCTTTTTCGAAAATAAGGCAAATTTTCGAAAATAAGGCAAATTTTCCAACATTCAAAAATTTCCAATAAAAATTCGGAAATTTCTTCACCATTTGTTAAGTTTGATGATGAAAGTCGTTCAAGAAAACAGGATGTGCGCGCCGGTTACGTCATTCGCCTATTGAAATTTTCAGTGTAGGCTATTGAAAGGTTTGTCTAAAATATTTTTACTGAGAAGTATTTTGCCTCAGATATCAGTATCTTTTCACCCGAAATAACCCACAAGGGTTCAAAAATGGAATAGAAGAAAGGGAATAAAACAGACAGAATAGAAAAAGAATCTTTTGTTTCTTATGTTCCTTCTGTTTCTACGATATAAAAAAAGCATCTGATACTCTAAATCATTCTATTTTGTTTGAAAAACTGAATAGCTCTGGAATTCGTGGAAAGGCATTGGATTTAATAAAGTCATATCTACGAGATTGCGGATTCTAAGTAGACTTACAAGGCCATTTGTCTCAGCCTTACTCCCTGGATGACATTGGAGTGCCCCAGGGGTCTATACTTGGACCGTTAGTATTTTTGATATATATATAAATGATCTCCCTAATTGTCTATCCTATAAGGATAGCCTAGCACTTATGTTTGCAGATGATACAGTGGTATCTTTTGAAGCTAAAACCCCTTCATTATTGATCGAGAATTATGGCGTCTGAAATGAATTCAGTTATCCAGTGGTTTTCTTGTAATCGTCTAGTTCTCAATTTGCCTAAGACAGAATTTATTGTTTTTGGGAGATCTAAGCAAGGAGTTGCTAAAGTTCGGATTGATGAGTTAGTTGTTTCTGGGTATAGAATTAGATGGGTTAAGACATATAGATACTTGGGGATTATTCTTGATAAGCTTTTATGTTTCCGTAGTCATTTTGACCATCTCAGTGTAAAATTAGCCCAAAATTTAGGATTTTTACATCGATTAAGGTATGTTTTTCCCTTTTCAATTATTAAAATTCTTTAATAGAATCATACCTAAGATATTGTCCCAATATTTACCTAAATACATTTCCTAATCATTTTAAACCCCTCCAGACATTGCAAAATAAAGCCGTAAGAATCCTTGGTACTTTATTTCATCCTCCTCCACGACTTCAAAATCTTTCTGAAACAAAAACTTTATTTTTGTTTCTTCATATATTAAACCTTAATCAACTTAGGTATTTGCAATTATCACTCAGGCATTATGATATTCAGTCTCAGGCCAGTTATTTTTAAGAATAACAAATCCTCGTCACCCCTATTCGCTCATTCGCCTCTTCGTCTGCTCCTTTTGGAGTCTATAGAATCCCTTTGGTCCATAGTTAAAGAGATAGATTTTCAATAAGATAACAAACTCCTTCTATATCATATAGGCTAAAATTAAATACTAAATATAAAAATCTTAATAGCCAATCACTTTTAAAGACTAAATTAGTAGAATATATCATTAACCTTTGATGACGGGGTGATTCTTCTTGATAATGTGTTCATTAGCATTGTTTTTAGATTTTGCCGTGCTGGGGTAGCCTCCCTGGTCCGTCAGCTTCTATATGTTATGATGTTTTCTGGTTTGTCTTCTTTATCTTTTTTTTTGGTGTACTTGAACTCATTGTAATAATTTCTAGCCTTCCTTTCGAGATTAGCTCCCTGTTGGCTTGAATGTAATTATTTGTGTTGTTTATATTTATATGAAATACAATTTATCTATCTATCTATGTTCTCCTTGGAATCATAAGCCTTTCCTCGATTTCCGACGAGCGTTCTTTTTCAATATTTTTCAAAATTAATGCCTTATAGAAATTTTGAATGATTTATGTTTACATAACCTGAAATATAAAAGCAGTAAGTTATCGCACACATCAATATTTTAGTAGAAGCTAATTGTGTGCTTTAAACTGTGGATTAGGATTGCTACAGCATTGATACAAAACAATAGGGTATATAAGAGTGGGTACATTGTATTATTTTTTTTTCACCAAGGTACTCCGTATGCAAGGAGTTGTCCAAGTAGAAATTCCAAAAGGAGCTTATTCGATTGAAAATTCAAAGTTCTAGTGCCCTTTTTAAGAGTCGAAACCAATTGGAAAGCAACCAGTCTCCAAATACCTCCAATAAAATATTTGAGATATACATTTTGTGCAATATAAATGAAAGGTCCTGTAACTATGTGTCTGGGGATGTCAAACCTCCCTCCCCCCAGGCCCTCGGTGCAAAGGCTGCAAAATTATCAATTCGCTCGTTGTTTACATATAGTATTTTTATTGAGAAAGGTGGGCATGTTTAACCTTTAGTGTCCAAAAAGACGAAGGGCATTCAGATGAACCTTTCAGAGACTATTGAGGGGAGTATTGAGCTAAATCAAAACACTTTATGTGCATACAGGTTGTCGAAAGGGCGTAACTCAAGAATGACTAAGTACATAATTTTGGAGCTTTCGGAAAATGATGAGGGGGATAATAAAGTGACCAATAAGGTAGTATTTGTATGCTACTACCACAACTACCACTATTACTGCTACCACCACTACTACTGCTGCTACCACTACAAATATTACTTCTGTAGCGAACACTACCAAGGATGAGGATATTGAAGAGAAAGTTTGAAGAAGTGTTGAGTAGAAAGCTGAACTAAATCAAAACAAACTATCTGCATACAACTTGTCAAAAGGGGATATCAGTTATATATTTGGAATGGCTTACCCTATCAAGCTGAAACTTCCAAGGCATCATGAGTGGAATGTTCAACTGACCAAAAGGCGGCATATGCACACTACTGTTACTACTACTACTACTACTAATGCAACAGTACTGCTGCTACTACTGGTTCTATTACTACCATTACTACTTTGATACTACTATTATTACGACTAAGGGTATGAAGGTGAAAACTTGAGAGAATATTAAGAAGAAATTTGAACTAAATCAAAACTCATTATCCTATGTTAATACAGATTGTCAAAATGGTGTATCTCAGGAATGGACTAGGGTATTAAGTTGGAACTTTCAGAGAATGCTTAAAGGGGAAGATGATTTGACCAAAAGGCAATATGTGAAGGCTACTACTAATGCTATTACTACTACTACTACTGCTGCAAATATTACTAATACTCCTGCTATTACATCTATTGCAACAAAAGGCAATATGTGAACGCTACTACTAATGCTATTACTACTACTACTGCTGCAAATATTACTAATGCTCAGGATGATGCCGATATCTTAGTTGTACAAACTTCAGTCAGTTACGCTGAAACATCATCGACCACTTTGATTGGGAGTGATACCGACCTATTAGTCCTTCTGCTGTACCATGCCAAGCTTGATGCATGTGATATCTTTATACAGACAGACACACATGGAAATAATGGATGAGTGTACGACATAAAAAGGATCAAGAACAAACTAGGAACCGAAGCAGCTGAAAATCTACTCGTTTGCCAAGCAATGTCTGGCTGCGATTCAACATTTAGACTTCACGGCGTAGGGAAACCAGCAGTGGTTTCCTTGTCACTTAAAGATGGGATTTTTAAGGATGCTTGCAAGATCTTCATGACACCAGGATCCAACTACCAGAAGATTGCCGAAGCTGGAGAGAAAGCTTTGCTCCGCATATACAAAGGGAAAAGCAATGAGAAGACCCTGAAAGATGTCCGGGTGCGAGCATTCACAATGCGGGTTGCAAGTGCAAATGCTTTTGTTCAGGCAGAGCGGCTTCCAGCGACTTTGGCTGCCGCAAAGTATCCCTTTTGCAGGTGCTATTTTCAAATAATGAAGTGGCAAGACACGTCAAATTCACTAAAGCCCGACGAGTTGGGTTGGCGCCTCTCTTCGTCACGGAATATGTATCTTTCCATTATGACAGATGCTTCACCAGCACCGGAGAGCCTACTGAAGATGGTGTGGTGCCAGTGCACCAGCGGGTGCGAGTCACTCAGATGCAGCTGCTGTTGGAACGGTTTGCCCTGCAGCTTTGCCTGCGGGGAGTGTAATGGGGCCTTATGCACTAACACTGCAGCAAGACAGGATGAGGACGATAACGAAGACGAGCAGGAAGAAAAATTAGTTTTGGGTTGTGCTTTAAAATCAAAATGTTCTTGTGATTAATTTACCTGAGCTCCAAACGTTTTTTTTTATAACTGATTGATCTGAAGTTTTGATCTCAATCAAAGAAGTGGTTTTTCAAGATATTATACTTATCAACCCCTCATATTACAGGCCCCTTAAAGGTGGAAATGAGGTAAATAGTAAAAAAAAAACTACTTTTTGGCCTCATTTTTGGCAATACGGTACTTTATTTGATATAAAATGATCCTTTAGCCGCAGGAATCCGGCAAATAATGATCTGCGTACTTTACCCCCTCCCCGTTTCGTGAAGGTGAAAATTGATACTGGGGCACGGAAAACGTGATTTCTGACGTCGGATTCATATTCTTCATGCTTTATTTGATAGAAAACGACCACTTAATCCCAAAAATACGTCCAAATAGAAATTCTGATTTCCCCCCTTCAAGGGGGATTTCGGGTAGTTGTGCAAGGGAGATTCGGGGGATTTTTTTTTGTGTGATTAAGCTGATTTTTCTGAACATTTTGGTTTAAAATAAAATTATGTTGCAATTTCCCCGAGGTCAAACCGTATTTTTCCTCCACTACTGCACTATCTTGTCAATAGTCACCAACTTGGATCAGTTGAATTTGAATCTTGTTCAGTCAACAGTCATATTGAAATTATCAAAGAGTTCCTGGTAACGATAAAGAACTGCAAGTAAGGAGCAACCCGGCTCAATAGTAACCGAAACCCTAAAAAGGAATTCTGATACCAATAGATGCATCAAAAGAATCAGATTATTTTTTTTTCTCTCAGGGGTGATCGTATCAACCCAGCCGTCCTAGAATATTGTGGGAGGGCTCATTCAAACAGCGATAAAAAGTTCTAGTGCCCTTGTTAAGTGACTAAAAAAATGGAGGGCAAATAGGCCCCCTACCACGCTCATGTTTTCTCCAAAATCACCCGATCAAAATTTTTAGATAGCCATTTTGTTCAGCATGGTCGAAAAGTGTAATAACTATGCCTTTGAGGATGACTTAATCCCCCACAGTCCCCGGGGGAAGGGCTGCAAGTTATGAACGTTGCCCTATGCTTACATATAATATTGGTTATTGGGAAGTATACGGACGTTTTCAGGGGGAATTTTGTCTGGTAGTGGGGGGTGGATCGGGGGTTACGTGGGAGGATCATTCCACGGAAGAAATTTTCATGGGGGAAGGGACCTTGCTATGAAGGGGGAGTCGGATTTCCCAGCATTATTAAAAAAAAAATCAGAAATTAAATAATAAAAAAAAACAAGTTTCCAACTGAAAGCTTTTAAAAATAAAAAATTAACATAAACAAAAACTTTTATATCTTTGATCTGGTTCACCCCCTAGTTAATGATATGTTCTTTGAATAGAAGTTTTTTTAGTACTTTCATAAGAGGTATTTTTTCTTATTAAACGGCAATTCTGAATAAGCGGTCATCTTTTAAGGATTGGAACAAAATTCAGACTTTATCATAAAGGACAAGGCATTGTATAGGGGGCGAACCCCCCTCGTATACGTAATGGAAATATACGCATATAAAAGTCCGTCAATTAAGTTAATTCGTAAGTCGCGTATATTTACTACTAGTAAAACCGTTACTACATAGAATTGAACAGCTTTCGAGAAAGCCATTTAGCCAAAAAAATGAGAATTAATAGGCAAATTTCGCGTTATTATTCATGTGCGGTAAGACAAAATAAAAAACCCGAATTGATTTTAAAATGTTAAGAAATTAAATAAAAAAACAATATTTTTTAACTGAAAGTAAGTAGTAATTTTAAAAAATAAAACGAACAGAAATTATTCCGTATATGAAAGGGGCTGCCCCCTCCTCAACGCCTCGCTCTTCACGCTAAAGTTTTTTATTGTTTAAAAAAATGAAGTTGTGAGACAGATTCAAACTTGAGCGGAAAGAGCGAGGCGGTAAGGAGGGGACTGTCCCTCTCATATACGGAATAATTACAGTTTGTTTTAATTTTGGATATCACTCCTTACTTTCAGTTAAAAAAAACTGGTTTTTTATTTAATATGGAGAAGGAGCAAGCTGAAGTCAGGAAAAACAATTAATAATAAAAACATAGATGCACTAAGAGAAGCTATTTTCTTTATAATTTACTTTTGGTACTTATCTGTTATCCAGTACACACTCTAGAATTTGGATATATAAAATCAGACAATAGGCGGGTTATTGCTGATTGTACACGGAGACAGTTAGCTTCATCTCGGAGGAAAACTATATTGTAGGTAGATTTTAACAAATATTTAGATGATATTTTGGTTAGGTTACATTTTTCATGCAGCCCCGCTACTTAACCCCCCCCCCCCCCCCAAAAGCGCAAAAACAAACCCCAAATCATATATACCCTATCTAACTCCCAAATGTATTAGTTGTTTCAACCCCGCACCCATAGATCCAAATTCTCGAGTGTGTACTGGCTAACAGATAAGTGTCTTTTTTTAAATATGTGATTACAAGATGATAAATGTATTTTTCTTGGGGTAACAACCCAAACCCCCTTCCAAATGGTTGGACATAATACGAGATTATAAACAAAGCTTGTTGTTTTTACATGGGTTTATGAACATCTGATACCGACAAAATAGTTGAAACTGTCAAAATGAGCCTATTTTCGGTTATATTCAACTATACCCAAACATTGAGGAGGGGGATGATTATTTAAGGTGGATATTCCCGATTTTAGTGAGAGATACAAAAAAAGTGTTTTTCACGGTATAGAGGGGTTAAGGGTTTCCCTGCCTTCCTCTCCCTTTAATTAGCACCCCTGTTATTGACTATTGTTGGAGAATATTAAGGTTGTTGTAAGAGGCTCTTCCAGGCTGCGAATTCAGCAAAAAAAAAAATATATAGTTCAGGCAAATTAAGTGAAATATTTTAAAGATTTTAAGCTGGGTAGACAGTACCCAGTCATGCAAGGGCAAGGTTAAGTAAGGAAAAGTATTTTGTATCCTGGGTCGAATCAGCAGTTTTTAGGGCATTATATATAACACTTGCGTCAATTTACAGAATGTATGGGATGGAGGAGTGGACGAAATGCAGTTTTGGAATTCTAGGTTGGGTGCAAATTTACTGTTTATTCGACTATGTTTTTAATGAAAGAAACTTATTTTTCTATTAATACAAAAAAAAAAAAAAATTTTTTTTTAAAGAAATCCAAGAAGAAGGGCAAATGCTCCTTACCCTTCCCTCTCAGAGATACTACAATACCGGGCAAATACGTGAAGGAATCGGAGCAAGTTTAGAAACGACACTACTTGTCACTGCCATGTCACTACATTGTTATTGCCATGTTTGTGTTAAGCATGGACATTTATACAGCATGGAAAACAAAAATGATCCTTCAGATTAGTTTATTGCAGTATTGTTATAGATCTTTTTACGATCCTAAATTAAATGGCTATCTTAGAATTTTGATCGGATGTCTCTGGGGAACAACGTTTTTGGGGAGGGGGCTAGGTACCCTTCAAACTTAACAGTAACATAGAAAGGTCACTGAAACTTTGGCTTCCCGTTCGAATAAACTCTCTTCCAATTTTAAAGGGCCATTGAGTCAATACGATCACCCCATGGGAAAAAAACACACATCCGTGATCTTTCTCCTGCTAACAAAACCACAAAATTTCATATTTTCGTAGATAGGAGCTTGAAACCTCTAAAATGGGGTTCACTGATATGCTGAATCTGATTGTAGAGTTTTGTTGACATCACTGGACTTTTTGGGGTTGTTTGCCCCCTTTTTTGAAAATTAGACAAATTATCTCCGGCTCATAGATTTTGACGGGTAACATTAAACTTAATATAGTTCAATATTTGGAATCAGCATGAAAAGCTTTCTTTCGATGTATCTGTTTTTATCAAACTTCGTTTTTTTAGATTTTCAGTTACTATTGGGCCGATTCGCTCCTTTTGTTGCCACAAACTGTTTAATAAAACTCGCTGATCTTAGCATAACAAATCGTATCCCTTGAACTTTTCGAGCTTATGCTATTTCATTCATTTGGGACATCGAAGAAGTTTTGAAGTTCTAGAAAAGAACATGAAAAACTAAATTATTTTCGTTAATATACTTTGACTTTTTGAGGGCGCCTTTTTTCGAAAACCAAGCCAATTTTCTCAGGCTCACAGCTTTTGATAAGTAACCATAAACTTAAAAAACTATATATATATTTGAAAACAGCATATTTGTTTTACTTTTTTATGTATATATCGTCATCAAAATTCTTTTTTTTTTAGAGTTTCAGATGCCATAGCGTCAAATCACTCTTTACCTACAGTTCGTCACCACGAAGTGTTTGATAAAACGCGCTGATCTTTGCATGACAAATTGTATCCATCGAACTTTTTGAGCTAACGCTATTTCGTTCATTTAGGACACCAAAGAAATTTTTAACACCCCTATAAATACTCATAATTTTTTTTTAAGTAGTCAACAAAATATAGAATGTAAAAACTTTTATTTAAGTAATTAACATAACATGAATTTTGATTTCAGTTCCGAAAAAAAATAGTAATATTGATAATATTCGACAGTAGAATACACTTTTAAGAACATAATTAATATAACATAAATTTTCATTTCAAGGGTTAGGAACCCCTTCTTAATGCACTCGGGAAATCTATTTTATTAGGCACATGGGTTAATGGAAATAAATCATAACCTTCAACAGCCCCTGGGGAAAGGTATTTAAGTTACAAATTTAAGAACTATACGTATGGTATTTGTTATTGGACGCATACATTTTTAGGGGGGGGGGCGGCGGTTAAATTTAACACGCAACCGTGATCTCTCTGTACCTTTAAAGGGGGTTACCCGGACCCCAGCCATTTAAACATTTGCCTCTCAATTACTTGGACTATCTATCTTGGCGTTTCTCTTTCTACAATTAGCCATGTCTTGATGCAACCTACTGCAAAATGATGCAACCCCTCCATAATAGCTAAAAACAAATGAAAAGATGCAAAGACGATTTGCTTGCCTATTCCGTAGAAAGGACAGAATGGACGCTATTTGTAAACTATAATTTTGTTTTAAATTTTTATTCTTTGCTCTTCTCCTCTCCCATTTTCACAACTGTGGCCAGTTCGTGTTTCTGAAAGCTTTAAAAAGCTTTCGAATTTTCTTAAAAGTATTGGTCCTGACTTTTGCGCGAAACTTTTGCCAAATTTACAATTCGCATTACGAGCCCCTGACCCCTATTGTCAGCGGAAAAGAATTTTGATGATCTGGATAATCAGATGAATGGCAAACTTTTTCTTTAGATTACGGTCTTATTACAAATTGTATCCCTTGAACAACTCTTTGACCTTACACAATTTTATTCATTATGGACAGGAGAGAAATCGTTGACACTCCTATAGGTACGTGTTTTTTTTGTATAAAAGTAGGCAAAACAAATAGAATATGTCAACAATTTTATTTACACAATTAATATAACAAAAATTTATAATATCTTTCACCTTTGTTGCTTGTCTTCCTAAATCTGAAATAAACACTTTAAAGTGATATTTTTTTTTAATAGCGTGGGAATTATGGGATCCGGTAATATGAGATCCCGTCTTTGAGTCAACTTGCATTTCTGTCGACCCTGTGATGAGCTTTTCTTAAAAAGTTTTGGATTTGGCATCAACGGAGGAGTAAAAACTTGCACAAAATCTTTCCTTGAACACTGTAAGGCTGAACTTTCACATCCTCTTTCGCTTAGACATGGAATGTTATCAGATTCATGTTTTATACAGCAGTCATTAAGGAAATTGCACAAGGATATGGGACTTTCAGCAGCAGTACTCTCTTGAACAGGTCTAGAAGTGGAATTATCAGGCTGTTTGAATGAAGTTTCCTCCAACAGGTGCCAAGTTTCGCCGGTATGTCTCCAAATCTGCTTTCTTCCATCAAGCCAGATCACCTCATCAGAATATTTTGGTGCACTTAAAACTTTTCCAAATAACATGTCTTGAACAGGTCTAGAAAAAGAATTATCAGGTTGCTTGAATGAAATCTCATCCAACTGGTGCCAGGTTTCGCCGTTATGTCTCCATATCTGCTTTCTTCCATCAAGCCAGATCACCTCATCAGGATATCTTGGTGCACTTAAAACTTTTCCCAATAACATTATAAATAGTTGTTTTCTCTTTGCTTGGTAAACTCAAACTATGCATTATTAGTCAGAACCATGCCTTATATTATGCGAGTGACGTCATACCATCCACCTTTCATACCTTTAAATGAAAGTGACGTCCTTGCTTCTTGACATTTGATGATCTTTAAAAATTTGTGTGTTATAAAAGCGAAGCCTTGCAAAATAGATTATCTGCTTAAATGAAGTACAACAAAATTGTTTTCAACTTCACAACTTTGCTCAATCCCAATTTATAAGGTTATAAAGTTATGCAAATACATTTCCTAAATTTTGAAGAAAAAAAAACATTGATATGGCTTAAATTCTAGGCTACTCAAATAACAGGAATTGCATTTTCAGAACTAACCCAGAGAAAAGTAAACTGATAATTGAAAATTAAGGTAAAAAGTTGTTTTGTCATAATTTCAATGGGTAAATCCCATTGAAAATTCAATGGGTAAAATTTCAATGGGATATCCAAAAGTAGCTAAAGCAGAATTTTACCCAAAAAGTAAAGCAATTAGTGCCTTTTGATTTTGCATCGTTATATTTTGAGCTTCCAGCTTGGTTGAGATCAAGGGTCATCATGAGTCATCAAGGTCTCATCAATAGGTTCATCAAGCTTGATGAGCATGGAGCTCACAAAAATCAATGTTGACTTTTAAGATCTGTTACCGGTTTTTTCCGGAACTCATAATGATTTTAGCTATGCTATATAGCTCTGGAGATTTTGTTTTAATAAAAGTCGGATTACTTCGAACCCCCCTACAAAAAAAGAAAAATATTTATATATTTCAATAACAAATGCTATATGTGAACAAAGAGCAAATTGTGTAACTTACAGACCTTCTCCCAGGAACTATGGAGTGTCTCGTCCTCCCAAAAGGCATAGTTATTGGACCTTTCAACTATGCTGAATCAAATGGCTATCTTAAAATTTTGATCAGAAGTTTTTTGGGGAAAGGGGGATCGAATGGGGCTAGTTGCCCTCCAATCTTTTTGGTTACTTAAAAAGGGCTTTAGAACTTTTGATTTCCATTCGAATAACCTCTATCTCGATCTTCTAGGATCATTGGTTCGATGCGACCACCCCAAGAAAAAAAAAACGTTTACATGACCTTTCTTCAGGAAAAAATACAAAATTCCACATTTTTGTAGATAGGAGCTTGATCTTATGGTGATCTATGGTTGATCTATGGTTGATCTTATGGTTGATCTATGATATACTGAATCTTATGGTGTGACTTACATTAAGATCGCTTTACTTTTTGGGGGTGTTTCCCCTGTGGCGGTTCTAGGCCTGGGCAGAGGGGCAGATGCCACCTCCAGTTTTTCTGACATCTAACATTAAATGCTTTTATTTTATATTTTTACACTCTTATGGTATGCCTTGCCCCCTCCCCAGATTATGAAACCTAAAACCGCTACTGTGTTTTCCCCTTTTCCGAGAATCCTGCAAATTTTTTCAGGCTTGTAGCTTTTAATGGTTAACATTAAACTTTATGAATTTTATATAATTGTAACCAGCACAAAAAGTATATTCTTTTGGTGCATCAATTGTTATCGAAATTTCGTCTTTTAGAGTTTTAGCTACTATTGGGCCAAGTTGCTCCTAGTTGTAAATGGAACTTAATTTTTTTAAACTTCTTTTTGAAAAACGTTTCTTTAAATTAAGGCACAAAAATTCGAATCGTCCTCATATTAACAAAGTGTATGGCACCAGTAAATGACAGGAGCCCTTTTGGGCTTTCTTTTCATAAACTTGAATTAATTAATTAACTTAATTAACTTTTATTAATTGATTAATTAATGAAAATTAATTAATTAATTTTCTTAATTAATTAATTAATTAATTTTATTAATGAAAATTAATTAATTAATTAACTTTATTTTCAGGGTAAAGCTATTGTTAAATAAAGTAAGTGGCGATGCTGTTGCTATGAAGATAGTTGATCTCGTCAAAAATGCTAATGTCACAACCAGCATTAAAAAAGAAATAGCTATTCACAAAAAGTTGAATCATCCTCATATTATAAAAGTGTATGGCAATAGGAAAGAGCAGGGAGTTGAATACATTTTCCTTGAGTATGCTTCAGGAGGAGAACTCTTTGACCGTATTGAGCCAGACATAGGGATGAAACCACAAGACGCCCAAAAGTACTTCAGACATCTTATATCTGGAGTTGTAAGTAATTTTTATTTTTCTAGGCGCAATATAGTTCACAAATTCAATAATTGGCAGGTGAATAATCAAATTTGCACGCTCAATTTGTAGCAGGTTTTTTTTAGGGGAATTTTCTAGTGATATGAGGACCAGGGGCGTAATTTTCTATGGAACAGGGGTGTCGACTGCCCCCTCCAGACCCAAGTTTGCCCCCTCCCCCCAGCTGAAATTTAGTATTTACAAGAAATCTTGTCAAAATCATATTAGTATATGTTTGCCTTTATGGTAATATATGACCCATTTTTTAGTTTTGACTGTCGTTTTCACTTTATTTGGGAAAATTGGCTCCAACTTTGCCCCCCCCCCTCCCAGAATTTTGACGACATTACGCCACTGATGAGGACTCCAAAAATAAGAGGAGTTAAGGACAAATATCAATTTGGAGTCCCCTCGTTGAGGTTTTCTGGTGAAAGCGTGTCAAAAATTCGGGTAATTTTGGAGGCTAACCTTTGATCGAGTCTGCAACTAACAGCAGAAGAACTTAACTAGTGCAAATCAACTGTATATGAAATTGCAATTGAGAATTTTAACACAGAAAAAGTTTGTACAAAGTTGGTGGCAAAAGCGTTGAGTTGGTGAAGGTGGTTCAACGTGGAGCAGACTTTGTAGAAGGCGATATAACGGTTGACAAAATATGGGTCGTTCAATACAAACTTGAGACAAAACACCAAAGTTTCATGTTTCACACAAAGGCGTCGTGTGACCCAAGAAGACAAGAATGGCAAAATTTAAGGTGAAGGTCATTTTCATTTCCTGTTTGACAACCGCAGGGAAGTACACGACCAGTTCGTGTGTCAAGGACAGACCGTCTACACCGCTTTCTACAGGGGTGTCCTAGCGTGACTGCACCAGAACATGAAGAGGAGACAATTGGAAATCGTCAACTGGTTGAAGCCTCACTGCAACGACGCTAGGAGCAACAAAAACTTCTATTTGGCGTCGCACTTGACCCCTATAGGTGTTGTAACTTTGCAACATCCTCCATATAGCCGTTAGGACAACTTATCTTCTTCTCCTCTCATTATAAACCGCCCTTGAAGATCGTTGTTTTGATGAAGCCGAATCCATCTAGAAAACTGTGACTAGCTCTTTAAAAGGTATTTCGAAAGCTGACTTTTAGGAAGCGTACGAATGATGGAAATCGCGCTGTCAGTGATGCATTGCCGTGCCATGGAACTATTTTAAAGAATGTTCGCTCTTTCAAGGCTTTGGTTTTCGTTGTAATAGCCTATGGGTACTAGGTCAGGCTTTAGGGCTCCGAAAAAAATGGTCCCTCACTTTGCTCGAGCCTTCCACCCTTCTAAAGTGCTGACTCGGTCCCCTCGCAAGCTTTTATGATGATGCCATGTTTCCGTTTGTTTTCTCCTTAAACTCACATTTCTATATTTCATTTTCTTATCATGATTCCAAAATTTTGCTCACAAATTCCTTATTTCTAGCTTGAATAGATTAGATGTAAATACAACGGTCATTTATATGGCATTTTTTCGTTTTATCCTGACACTAAAAAATTTTCTGTAGTGTGTGGTGTATAAAAACGGGTCCTTGTCAATTTTTTTAGCGAACCTCTAAAAGACGGGATTTTTATATTAATATATGCGTACATAGAATTAAATCAACTTTGAATGTAGATTCCCAACATTTTAAGATCATTAATTTAAACTTTCCAATGAGCATAAGAAAATATTTACACCCCTTCCCCCCCCCCCCCCAAAAAAAAAAATTGGTAAAGCATCCCCCGAATAGGTGTCTACTATTTATGTGAATAGCATCATCAACTTCAAGATGTCATAGAAGTCTAAATCGGAGGTTTCGTGGCCCTTTTAATAAAAATAAGAAATTTCATATTTTAATCCAAGACAGAGGGTTAAGGGGGCGTATTTTTCGTTTTCTTTTTTTATGGGCGAGCGTTTCGAACCTGTGTGCGTAGAATATTGATGGAAGAACCACTCGAAGAAAATTTGAAATTTTAGGGCCTCTTATAAAAGAGATTTTTGCCATGTGTTGCGAAGCAACAATTTGGTCGAATAGTATCACAGTGCTGTGGATGCAATAGCCAAGCGTTTTAAAACTCTGAAAAAGCTCCCTATTTAACATCTCAGCCCTGTGGCGTAATTTCGTCAAAATCCTGGGGGGGGGGATGCAAAGTTGGACCAAATTTTCCCAGATCAAGTGAAAATGACAGTGATAAATGAAAAATGAGCCATATAGCATCATAAATGCAAAGAAATACTGAAGAAAACTTACCCGTTTCTCTGAATTATGCCGGTTTATCTTAATTTTGACAAGATTTTTGAAGGAACTAAATTTCAGCTTGGGGGGGGGGCAAACTGGGGTCTGGAGAGAGGATTTGCCCCCTTCCCCTCTGCCCCATATCAAATTACGGCCCTGCTCTTATTTCCAGAGGCTATGCTGTCGCGTGGGAGTGTATTTGTCTCCAAACATATATGCATCTATACAATATGAACGGTTGCACCGCTTATAGAGCAATGACTAATACTAATGCTTATAAAATGATCCGTACCGACTATTAGAACAGTTATTTTGGGGATGACTGGTCTCCAAAGCCCCAATGAGTGCGTTTCAGACCGAAATTTCCAAGTTCTCCTCAGGTCGTACTTAAGAACTAGTCTTTATTGAAGGCCAGTCGAAGTTTGCCTCCTACCCTCACTGCATTTGGCTGAATAAACTTTAACTGTTCTTACAATATGGATCCTGAGGGAGTGATAACTCCCAAGAGGGGATTCAATACCTTAAAATAAACTGGTGAGCTTCAACACCGGCTGACCGTCTCAAAGACAAACGGCTCATTATGATAGCTATTACGAATTTACGTTTTGACTATGAAATCAGATTGAAACAGTTAAATTTTATTTTCTGTGTTTCGGCAAGTGTTACAATCAAAGCAGGTGACACCATAGCTGCCAAAGCTGCCAAATTCATCAAGCTGCATAATTCAAAGCTGCCAAATTCATCAAATTATATTGCCTTTGAGCTGATTTCCGGCGTTTTCTAGCAGCTGTGGTAGAACATTTTTATGGGCTGTCCTTTCCTGAAATTAAAAAAAAAATTCGGGTCCATGTAATCAAAAAAACTAGATCTGCACTTTCTAATCATATAAGTTTCGTTAAAACTGAACATTTCTATCTCCAGCACAAAATGAAAAAAGCTAAATGTTTTTTTTCTAAGATTTCTTGGAAAGTAGATGTCGGGTTTCAGTTTTTTGTAGTTTATTCGTATCTCTTATCCAAGCTCTACAAGTTGTGACAAGACCACCCAATTATAAACAGTTAGGCCACACAAACTAAAAAAGTTTATAATAGACGAGATAGAGTGATCCTTTAAGTTGTCGAATCCCCTTAACGAAACAGTGATAACTATTAAATATGGAAGCATTAAAATAAGGACGATGAACTTCAACGTAAGAGTACAGCCTTCCTCATACAGGAAAACTCCATTTTAATACGTATTAATTTAGAGAAAAAGCTTTCCATAGAAGGAGTTTTCTAAAGACAAGTAGAGCTACAATAAACAAAGACGATCAGCTTTACTTTTATTTTAGCTTTACTAAAATAAAAAAAATCTATTTTGAGTAATGTGTCTTTATTTTTCATAATATTAACTAAAACAAACACAATCACCATAATAACCATGACAACTGAAAAGAAGTAACGAAAACACAAAAAACATAATCGCCATAATAACCAAGACAACGGAATAGACGTTATTCAGTTGATCTATGAATGTTATCATTCTAGATTTAAACGTTATCATTTTAGATTTGTAAACGTTACTAAAGAGAAAACATTTGAATTATGTCTTGTTTTCAGTGTAGTATAGGCGGATATTGATTGATGATTTCATTATAAGAATTGTTTTGTGTTGTATTTTGTTTTAACTGCTTGTTTGTTCAAATAAATGCAGTTTGCACTCATTTATTAAAAATAATTTTGCTTTGCGGTATAAAAGATAAACAGCACAGAAAAGACTTAAAAACAATACAACCAGATTTGTCTGTGGTTGAGGTTCCCTTGGTTGTGGAACTTTAACATAGGCGTTTTCACGTCCTGAAATGCCCCAAGTCAAACTTCCCAAATCTGCTTGATCTCCTCATCCAGTAATCCCTCAAAGCTTCTGCTGAGTCCCTTGAGCCGGTAATTTATACCCATAACAATACCTAATGTATTGCAGATACGCCCTTTAGACAACCTAGATGCACTTAGTACCTTTGGTTTTAACTCAACCTTCTCTGAAAGTTTCAACTTAATACCCATTAGCTGTTCCTAAAGTCCAGGATCGTGGGTCGTCTCTGGGATTAAAACCCTGGATGCCCATAGTAAGTGAGTTTATATTTAGTTCAATATTCCCCTAAATATTTTTTGAAAGTTTCAAATTCTCACCCTTAGTTGTTTCTGACATATTATTGATGCGTCCTTTTGACAACCAGGATGTACAGTGTTTTATGGTTTAGTTGAAAACAACTATCCCTAGTTATTTCTGACATGTTTCTGATGCATACTTTTGACAGCCCGGATGCAGGGTCTTGTGGTTTGGTTCAAAATCCCCCTTGACTTTACATAAAGGGTTCAAATAAATACCCTTAGCTGCTAGGGCATATATGCCATTTTGACAACCATAATGCAGTTAGTGTTTTTGGATTTAGTTTAACATCTCCCCTAATATTCTCTGAAAGCCTTAATTTTATATACTTAATCTTTCCTGAGACACTACAAATATGACCTTTTGACAACTTGGATCCACAAAGTGACTTATGATTTAGTTCAATATCCCCCTCAACTTTCCCTGAAAATTTTTACTTAATACCCTTTGTTGCTTCTGAGATATTGCATATATGTAGCAGTTTTTTAGGATCAGTTTTCTTTTAACTTGCGGACAGGGGTATCAATAGAGAGAGCAGGGCATTGTCCTGACTAGATTTGAAAATGTCCTTTTTTTGCATCTTCGTTTAAGGTATATGTTGACTCTGAAATAAAGCGGTTTTACGACGATTCTGCAGCTAAACCTTGCACAAAAAGGACGAAATACTTGTATCTTTGGATTCATTAGTTACATATCTATCCATTCACCGAGCCAGAATTATGATATTACTTAATCCTTTTCTTTGGAAACATAAAAAACTTACTAAAAAAATAGGAAAATAGTCCAACGATTTTTAATCAATTTTCAACGTATTTTCAATCTAAAAAAACATGTACACCAAATTTCAAAAATGTAATTCGGCAGATGGACAGAGTTGAATGTCAGGTATGGAATGATATCAAAATTGTATTTTTTTAACATCTGGATAAAGTATGTTTTTTTCTTTTTTTAAACATATGGAATTTGTAGGAAAATGCAAAAATAATATACTAAAAATTACAAAATGAACATAATCCAAACAGAAACCTGAAGACTTTTTTGTTTCTTCATTTAAAAAAGTTGGCGAACGAACTTGCTATCTCCTCTACATTTTCCTGAACTGACGCCACTGCTCGCAGAGACACTAGTAGAAGTGACCCTAAAGGTACAGAACGAACCACGTGGTTTATGGTCCTAATATGGGCATAGCCTCCCAAGGGAGAACACGTGGTTAATGGGGTCAATGACCTAAATTTCACAACAACAACAACGACCTTGACATTCGCTGAGAGCGTGCACTTACAACAACAACAACATCGACCTTGGAACACCTGTGCTGTCGACCTCAATTCACCTATCGTGAATCCATAATTCCCCTTAGAAACAACAAATTAATTTCCCTTTCTTGACAGATCAATCAATCAATGACATCATCTATCAGACTTTAAAAATTTTCGCCTAGAAACGATTCTCCAGGAATAGATCCAAGTCATTAATGTCTTTGCCTCGGAAACAACTCTTTTGGTCGAACTCCAAAGGATATTAATAACCAAAGGCCATGGAAACAATTAGGCAAGAAGCATCTTAGCGATGAATTGTTTTAGCGCGCGAAAAGGTTTCATATTAATTTGAAATGCGTTAGCGCAGAGATGCCAATAACAAAGGAACACGCTGAATTTACGTTTAGGGATTATTTGGGCGAAACCGTTTTAGACAGGTTATGGAACTATTTAGGCGAAACGGTTAGAGACATTTTAAAAGATGATTTTAGGAAAGATTTTAGAAGAGAATTTAATGGTGAAACTCTGTGGTCGTTATAATACACAAGTTTCATTTGAACAGTGTTGTGAGGTCCTCTAACCCAACCCCAAAGGGTTCCAATCCTCCTACCCCAACCCCGAAGGAAGCCCCCGGTCCTCAAAAGCCCCCCAAGCTCCCAAAGGCCCTCCACCGGTCCCCAAATGTCCCCCAGGCCCCCAACTGTCCCCCCGGACCCTCAAAGGCCCCCCAAGCTCCCAAAGGGCCACCGGCGCCCCCAAAGGCCCACCCAGACCCCCAAAGGCCATCCCCGGGCCCCCCAAAGGCCCATCGAGCTCCCAAAAGACCAACAGGGTCCCAAAGGTCCTCCACCGGTCCCCAACTGCCCCAAATGCCCTCCCATGGTCCTCAAAGGTCCCCCGAGCTCCCAAAGGGCCACCGGCGCCCCAAAGGCCAACCCCCGGTCCCCACAGGTCCCCCCGGCCCCCACAATCCCCCCCCGCCCCCCACATGCCCTCCCCCGCCCCCAACGCCCCTCCCCCCGGCCCCAAAGGTACCCCCCAGCTCCCAAACGACCACCGGCCCCCAATGGACCCACAGACCCGCAAAGGCTCTCCCCGAGCACCCATCTTTCGTTGATGTGAGTTGTCTGAAACCTATGATTTGGGATGTGTAGTTTGCTACTTCAGGCTTTTCTGAGCAGGATTTCTTAGCCATTCGTAGGTGTGTGTTGACTGAAACCAATACTTTGGGATGAGTAATTTGCTATTTCAGGCTTTTATGAGCTAGGTTTCTTAGCATTTCGTTGGTGTGTTGAGTGAAACTTATGATTTGGGATATGTAGTTTGCTTTTTGGACTTTTCTGAGGTGGATTTCTTAGTCTTTCATAGGTGTGTGGTGTCTGAAACCTATGATTTGGGATGTGTAGTTTGCTATTTTCGACTTTTCTGAGCTGGATTTCTTAGCCTTTCATATGTCTGAGTTGTCAGAAAATTATGATTTGGGATGTATAGTTTGCTATTTAAGAATTTTCTGAGCTAAGGTTTTCTAGTATTTCGTAGGTGAATGATGACTGAAACCAATAGTCTGGGATGAATAGTTTGCTATTTTTGACTTTTCTGAGCTAGGTTTCTTAGTCTTTCGTTGGTGTGTGTTGACTGAAACCGATGATTTGGGATGTTTAGTTTGCTATTTTTGAATTTTAAGAGATTGTTTACAAATACTATAAAATGTTTTTGTTCACTTAATAAAAATTGTTTTGTTTGTTTGTTATCTAATTTTGAAAATAATGCTAAGTATTTAATATAATAAAATAGTTGTGATTTTTATGAAAAATCTCGATTTTTATTACTATTTTGATATTTTTGAGTATTCTGAGCTAGGTTTCTTAGCCGTTCATAGGTGAGTGTTGTCTGAAACCTATGATTTGGGATATTTAATTTTATATTTCCGACTTTTCATAACCGGATTTCTTAGACTTTCGTAGGTGAGTGGTGTCTGAAACCTATGATTTTGGATGTGTGTGTTGCTATTTTTTTTACTTTTCTGAGCTGGATTTCTTAGCCATTCGTAGGTGTGTGTTGACTGAAATCTATGATTTGGGATGGTTAATTTGCTATTTTTGACTTTTCTGAGCTAGATTTCTTAGCCTATCATATGTTTGCCCTTTCAGAAAATTATGATTTGGGAGGTATAGTTTGCTTTTTGGACTTTTCAGAGCTAGGATTCTTAGTCACTCATAGGTGTTTGTTGTCTGAAACTTTGAGTTTGGGATGAGTAGTTGGCTATTTCAGACTTTTCTGAGCTAAGGTTTCTTAGTATTTCATAGGTGAATGCTGTCTGAAACTTATGATTTGGGATATGTAAATTACTATTTCGGGCTTTTCTGAGTTAGATTTCTTAGTCTTTCATAGGTGTGTAGTGTCTGAAACCTATGATTTGGGATGTGTAGTTTGATATTTTCGACTTTTCTGAGCTAGGTTTCTTAGCCTTTCATAGGTATGTGTTGTCAGAACAATATGATTTGTGATATGTGGGTTGCTATTTCAGGCTTTTCTGAGCAGGATTTCTTAGCCATTCGTAGGTGTATATTGACTGAAACCTATGATTTTGGATGTTTAATTTGCTATTTTTGACTTTTCTGAGCTAGATTTCTTAGCCTTTCATAGGTGTGTCCTTTCAGAAAATTATGATTTGGGAGGTATAGTTTTCTTTTTGGACTATTCATAGCTAGGATTCTTAGTCACTCATAGGTGTTTGTTGTCTGAAACTTCAAGTTTGGGATGAGTAGTTGGCTATTTCAGACTTTTCTGAGCTAAGGTTTCTTACTATTTCGTAGGTGAATGCTGTCTGAAACTTATGATTTGGGATATGTAAATTACTATTTCGGGCTTTTCTGAGTTGGATTTCTTAGTCTTTCATAGGTGTGTGATGTCTGAAACCTATGATTTGGGATGTTTAGTTTGCTATTTTTGACTTTTCTGAGTTAGGTTTCTTAGCCTTTCATAGGTTTGTGTTGTCAGAAAATTATGATTTGGGATGTGTAGTTTGCTATTTCAGTCTTTTCTGAGCTAAGGTTTCTTAGCCTTTCATAGGTGTGTCCTTTCAGAAAATTATGATTTGGGAGGTATAGTTTGCTTTTTTGACTTTTCATAGATAGGATTCTTAGTCACTCACAGGTGTTTGTTGTCTGAAACTTCGAGTTTGGGATGAGTAGTTGGCTATTTCAGACTTTTCTGAGCTAAGGTTTCTTAGTATTTCGTAGGTGAATGCTATCTGAAACTTATGATTTGGGATATGTAAATTACTATTTCGGGCTTTTCTGAGTTGGATTTCTTAGTCTTTCATAGGAGTGTGATGTCTGAAACCTATGATTTGGGATGTGTTGTTTGCTATTTTTGACTTTTCTGAGCTAAGGTTTCTTAGCCTTTCATAGGTATATGTTGTCAGAAAATTATGATTTGGGATGTGTAGTTTGCTATTTCAGGCTTTTCTGAGCTATGGTTTTCTAGTATTTCGTAGGTGAATGTTGTCTGAAACCTATAGTTTGGGATGAGTAGTTTGCTATTTTTGACTTTTCTGAGCTAGGTTTCTTAGTCTTTCGTTGGTGTGTGTTGACTGAAACCTATGATTTGGGATACGTAGTTTGCTATTTTGACTTTTCTGAGCTGGATTTATTGGCCATTCCTAGGTGTGTGTTGACTGAAACCTATGATTGGGATGAGTGGTTTGCTATTTTTGACTTTTCCGAGCTGGATTTCTTAGCCGTTCAGAGGTGTATGTTGTCTGAAACTTATGATTTGGGATGTGTAGTTTGCTATTTGAACTTTTCAGAGCTATGATTCTTAGTCCGTCTTAGGCGTTTGTTGTCTGAAACTTCTAGTTTGGGATGAGTAGTTTTGATATTTCAGGCTTTTCTGAGCTAAGGTTTCTGAGTCTTTCATAGGTGAATGATGTCTGAAACCTATGATGTGGGATATGTAAATTACGATTTCGGGCTTTTCTGAGTGGGATTTCTAAGTATTTCATAGGTGTGTGTTGTCTGAAACCTATGATTTGGGATGGGTGGATTGCTACTTTTGACTTTTCTGAGCTGAATTTCTTAGCCTTTCATAGGTGTTTGTTTTCTGAAACCTATAGTTTGGGATGACTAGTTTGCTATTTTTGACTTTTCAGAGCTAGGTTTCTTAGCCGTTCTTAGGTGAGTGGTGTCTGAAACCTAGGATTTGAGATATGTAAATTACTATTTCGGGCTTTTCTAAGATTGATTTCTTAGTCTTTCATAGGTTTGTGTTGTCTGAAACCTATGATTTGGGTTGTGTGGGTTGCTATTTTTTGACTTTTCCGAGCTGGATTTCTTAGCCGTTCATAGGTGAGTGCTGTCTGAAACTTGTGATTTGAGATGGTTAATTTGCTATTTCCGGCTTTTATTAGCTAGGTTTCATAGACTCTCATTGGTGTGTGTTGTCAGAAAATTACGATTTGGGATGTGTAGTTTTCTATTTGAACTTTTCAGAGCTAGGATTCTTAGTCCATCATTGGTGTTTGTTGTCTGAAACCAATAGTTTGGGATGACTAGTTTGATATTTCAGGCTTGTTCATTTTGAATTTCTGTCATGAAATGCAAGAGTTGGAAAATTAGGGTCTTAGTCCACCAGCTCAGTATTAGGGTCCCAGTCCACCAGCCTGAACGGTGGAAATTCACTAGCTCAGAATTGGGATCTTAGTCCACCAGCCTGAATGGTGGAACTCCACTAGCTCAATATTTGGGTATCAGTCCACCATCCTGATGGGTGTAAATTCACTAACTCCGAATTAGGGTCTTAGTCCACCAGCCTGAATGATGGAAATTCACTAGCTCGGAATTGGTGTCTTAGTCCACCATACTTAATTTTCGAAATTCACATTATATTACACGAAATCTTACACACACACAAAAACTTACACACACTTACAAAAAAATACACACACACACAAAAAATTACACACACACACACATCAATAATTACACACACACACCAAAACATACACACACACACGATGACACTTACACACACACACACAAAAACATACACACACACACACACACACAAACATAAAAATGAAAACGCACACATTCATTAAAACAGAAAATAGAATTCAAACACAAAAATACACACACACACACACACACAAAAAACACAAAAACAAACAAACACGAAAACTCACACACCACAACCAAAACTTAAAACCAAACACCCAATTCAAACACACCGAATGCTCACAAGAAAAAAAACACAATAACACAAAAAAAACAAAAAAAATCATGCACACAAAAATACACACACACACACACACACACACAAAATCAAACACAAACACACTAAAACTAAAACACACACGCCAAAACTTACACACAAAAAAAATTAAACGCACACACACACACACACACACAAAAAAATAAACATGCACGCGAAAACTAAAATGCACCCAAAAAAATACAAGCACACACAAACTAACACACACACACACACACAAACTTACACACACACACACACTAAAACTCCCACACACACACGTAAAAAATCTCACACACAAAAAAGATGACACACACACACACAAACACAAAAAATAACACATGAACACAAAAAAACTCAAACACACACACGCACAAAAACAAAAACACACACCCACAAATCAACAAAAAATACACACACACACACGAAAACTTACACACACACGCCAAAACATACACACACACAAAAACTTACACATGCACACGAAAAAATACACACACACACACGAAAAAATAAAAAAACACGCCAAAAAATAAACACAAACAAAAACAAACACACACACAAAAACAAAAACAAAAACACAAAAAAAAAAAAAAAAAAACACAAAAACATACACAATCACACTACAAATAACATGCACAAAAAAAATTACATTTACAAAAAAACTTAAACACAAACACACACATAAAAATAACACAAACACACAAATACACGAACAAAATAAAAAACACGCAATCACATACACCCACTCACACAAAAAAACACACACACACACACACACACACAAAAAAAAACACCTTAAAAAAAAAAAACACACACACAAACGCCCAAAAACATAACCACACACACACTCACACACAAAACTTCCACACACACACACACACGAAAACTTACACACACACACAAAAACTTACACACACACACACACACACACAAACACAAAAACAAACACACACACTAAAATAATTACACACACACACACACACACACAAACTTACACACACACACACACACATACAAACACAAACATACACACAGACACAAAAACTTACACACACACACAAACAAAATAAATACACACGAAATATCTAAGAAACACAAAAACTTACCCCCACAAACAAAAACGCACACACCCCCGCAAAAACTAACATGCACACAAAAACATACATGAACACAAAAACATACACACACACACAAAAACTTACAAACACTCACAAAAACTAACACAAACAGACACAAACAAAAAAAAACACACACACACTAAAAAAAACACACACACGCAAAAACTATAACACACACACAAAAACTTACACACACACACACACACACACACACACACAAAAACTAACACAAGAACAAGAAAAAAAACAAGCAAATAAAAAATTAAAAACACGCACACTAAAACTAACACACACACTTCAAAACTTACACACACAAAAGCTTAGACACACAAAAAACTTACACACACACACACACACAAAACTAACACCCACACGCAAAAAATAACACACACACACACACAAAAAAAAACACACACAAAAACATACACACACACACACACACACAAAAACTTACACCCACACTCAAAAACTGACACACACACACACAAAAACTAACACACACACACTAACACAAACTCACACACAAACAATTACACACACTCACACAAACTTACTCTAACACAAAAACTTACACACACGCACAAAAACTTACACACAAACACACACGAAAACTTATGCACACACACGAAAACTACCATAACACAGTTACATTGTCTTAATTTTTCAAATTTCATTTTGAATTTCTATCGTGAAATGCAAGAGTTGGAATATTTCAGTAGTGACTTGGTGTGCTTTACCTTCTCACAGTTACATTCTCTTGATTTTTCGAAGTTTATTTTGAATTTCTGTCATGAAATGCAAGAGTTGGAAAATTGGGGTCTTAGTCCACCAGCTCAGTATTGGGGACCCGGTCCACCAGCCTGAACGCTGGAAATTCACTAGCTCAGAATTGGGGTCATAGCCCACCAGCCTGAATGGTGGAAATTCACGAGCTCAATATTGGGGTCTCAGTCCACCAGCCTGAATGGTGGAAATTCACTAGCTCAGACTTTGGGTCATAGTCCACCAGCCTGATTGGTGGAAATTCCCTAGCTCAGAATTTGGGTCTTAGTCCACCAACCTGAATGGGTGAAATTCACATTAGACGAGGTTACGTGCGCACACACACACAGAGAGAGACGACTAACACACAGGGACAACACACACACAAAGAGACGACACCTAACCTTTTCCGGCGAGTATGGTTAGGTTAGGTTAGGCTAGATTAAGTTAGGTTAGGTTAAATTAGGTTAGGTTAGCCCACGTACGCTTCACTTAGGTTAGCTTAGGTTAGGTGAGAGACAGGCAAAAAGTTAGGTGTATGATTAGGTTAGGTTAGGTTAGGTTAGATTAAATTAGGTTAGGTTAAGTTAGGTTTGGCTCGGGTAGGCTTAGGTGGCGGGGGTGCGGTGGCTAACCTCGCCTAACCTATCCTAACCTAACTTAATCTAACATAACCTAACCTAATCAAAAACCTAACTTTTTTCCTGTCTCTCACCTAACCTAAGCTAACCTAAGTGAAGCGTACGTGGGCTAACCTAACCTAACTTAACCTAACCTAACTTAATCTAGCCTAACCTAACCTAACCAGACTCGCCGGAAAAGGTTAGGTGTCATCGCTTTGGGTGTGTGTTGTCCCTGTGTGTTAGTCGTCTCTCTGTGTGTGTGTGTGCGCACGTAACCTCGTCTAATGGGAATTTCAACCATTCAGGCTGGTGGACTAAGACCCCAATTCTGAGCTAGTGAATTTCCACCATTCAGGCTGGTGGACTATGACCCTAATTCTGAGC